>NC_056737.1:537823575-537851075 GCF_019279795.1 Protopterus annectens
CAGCAGCCCAGCCCAGAACACTCGCAGACATACTACCACCAGGTGTATACAAGGAATTTTAACAAACAAACAAAAAATGACAGGGGCTGCAGCAGCTATCATACATCAACATGTGGAAGAGGCTGAGGGTGGTGAGGATGAGAATGCTCAACCCACAGTGAGGAGAAGGAGAAGTGTACAGACACAGGGTAACCTACCAAGGGCTACCTGAGCTGGAGATAGTGGAGCACTATAGGGTGGACAGGGACCTCCTACAGCAAATTGTGCAGCTGTACTAGCCATGTCTGACACACAGAACTAACAGAGGGGAACCCATCCCAGTGGATACCAAGGTATGTGTAGGCCTAATAATACTAGCCACAGGTACCTTCCAAAGGGCAACTGGGGATATCATGGGGATCTCACAGGCATCAGCATCCAGGGTACTCCACCAGTTTCTGGATGCCATGTCAGCATAATGCCAGTGAGCATGTATATTTTCCCAACATCCGTGAGGCGTTGGCCAGCAATATGCGTCTCTTCCACCAAACAGCAGAATACCCTGAGGTAGTGGGTGCTATAGACTGCACACACATATGCATCAAAGCACCACCCGGTGAGCAGGGTAGGGTCTACGTCAACCGCAAGAGCTTCCCCTTCGTCAACTGCCAGGCTGTGTGCGATGCCCAGGGCATTATAATGAGTGATTGTGCTGGCTGCCCTGGAAGCTATAATGACTCCCACATCTGGCATCTGATGCAGCTGTACCACAGATTTGCCAATGGGGACATCCCTTTCAGTCACCTAGTAGGGGATGCTGGTTATGCTCTGGAGCCGTGGTTGATGACACCCATTAGATATGCACACACACCCAAACAAGAACTCCATAATGAGGCACATGCACAGACCAGAATTATAATAGAGCATATGTTTGGGATGCTCAAGTCATGGTTCAGGTGCCTGGACACATCTGGTGGAGCCTTGCATTACTCACAGCTACATGTACTCAAATTGTCATTGTATGTACCATGCTACACAATATGATCTGGTGGAAACAACTGCAGCAGGAACAGCATGGGGCAGGGTCACACAGCCCCCCACTATTGCCAAGGCCTACACAGGCACAGAGTGACTTGGAGGAGGAACAACCTGAGCCTGCCCCAGTAGGCAGAAGGAGGCATGCCCAGTATGCCCTGGCCTTGGCAAAGAGCCACGCATAGCACATACACTGACACAGTAGGGACCAAGGGAATGACACCTCTCTCTGACTCACACATACAGTAAAAGGGATGCCAAACATGACACCACCTGTGCTCAACCATGTATAGAGAGTGTACTATGTGCATCTGACATAGGCAGACCTCCAGCACCATCCTCAATACTGGCACAGCCAAAAGGTAAGTCACTCTTCCTACCAATTGCCGAATGGAGTACTATGTGTTGTTACTTGTATCTATGATATGGATGTGAGCATGCACGGGAATCGGGTGGCTGAATGGGATGCCAGCAGATAGTAAACACCTACAGTGGCAGCATGAGATCTGTAACAAATACTGGTGTCACCATAGTAGCCAATACTACACATCGTGACAAAACCCACTGCAGGAAATGTGCTGGGCCACATGTGTGTCCATATGACACACACATGCCAGTCAGGGAGGCTTACATACCCAACAACAGTCTCAGCCAGCAGGACAGGTGTAGACAAACACAAACATAGGCTGTGCTAAGGCCTCTGATTTATGGCAATGGGTAACCCCCCTCCAGGCCTACACAGACAGACTACAACAGGTCAGGCAGTGGGATGTGAGTTCTGAAGGGTAAGAAGTCAGAAATTGGAATGTAAGTCAATCAAACCTAAGACCTGCAGTACACTGATATGCCTCTAGTTGGTATGCTAGGTTAGAATACAGAATGAAATGGAGTACCTGACATACCTGTATAGTCATAGCAAATGTGTACAAGTGTCAGGTGTGCCCCCCCCCATCCTATGTAGAAATGTAGTAACAGTCTGGTGTGCCCCCCATTCGATGTAGAAATGTAGCAACAGTCAGGTGTGCCCCCCCCATCCAATGTATACACATAGTAACAGTCAGGTGTGCCCCCCAATCCTATGTAGAAATGTAGTAACACTCAGGTGTGCCCCCCCCATTCCTAGGTAGACATGTAGTAACACACAGGTGTCCCCCCAATCCTATGTAGAAATGTAGTAACATCTATGTGTAGGTATAATAACAGTGGAGCACAGATTACCTGAGATGGCCAAGGTAGCAGGATAGATTGTAGCATGTGTACAATATGCAGGTCTGCATGTGTTAGGTTGCTGTGTGTTGTATACTGTGTAAGAGTGGTCAGTATGTATGCATGGTGAGGTTTGTCCTGGTGGCCATTGCCCAGTACTGCCAATGGCAGGGCCAAGTCCTCACAACTGCAGTGCCAAACACAATGCTTCCCAGTATAACACATTCTAGCAGTAATTGTAAATGTTTGGAAGTAATATGTGTCACCATCTGAAAGATGGACATGGCATGACTGTCGGCCCAGATATACAAGCAGTACACAGGGGGAAGTACCCCAGACAGACAGTGTATAATATGTAACTGTCAAATGGACACACCCTTCAAATTGTACATACAGGTTTGCAGCACTTTATCTGGACTTGTAGTAGGGAATACCAATGTCATCTGGCCAAACACTGGCAGACCACAAATGTCATAGGAATGATGTATTGAGAAACAGCTGATGTCCCTGCACAAGTCAGCATAAGTGGAATGCCCCATGCATATCTGTGAGTCAGATACAAATAGTGTCCATAGCACGCATGCACCCAGCTCACCCAACCACCACCCAGGTCCCTCTCGGTCTATCCCAGCTGTTGGGAATGGTACAATATGACCCACCTGTGTATGGCAATTGCGAAAGAATGCAGCATGCAGAGCAGGTCTCCCATGCAGGTGTATCCCTAACTGTAAGCAGCACCCTGCCAGCATCCACACCACTGGATCAATACTGACAGAAAGCATTGGCATGAACACATTGCACACCTACCCTGTCAACCCAGGGGAATATACTGTATAGTAGTCTGGGACTGTAGGACTGACAGAATGCAACAGGCTCAGGCCTAGGACCTCTCCTGTTTGGCATATCTCTCAGTCAGGCAAGCCAGGAGTATGGCTGACAATTTACAGATGACTACAAACTATAATTGATCTCTGGTGACACAGACATCCTAAAAGTCCACTGAGACAGATACTGTGGCAAAACCATGGCCTAAGCTAAATGCCAAAGCATGTCATCCCTTTGGAAAAACAAAGTATCCAAACTACCAATGGTTGTAGTCCTAAATACAGAGGATGATAGGTATCTGGGGAAAGTAGATAGTAATCCTTGATAATCATTGCCAAGAGGTAGAAAATTCTTGTGGCATAACCACAAAGGGTTTGCATCCAGAAAAGGTCATTGGGTTGCATCACTCATCAGACCCATCATGAGTAAAATCCCCATTTGGGATGTACCTTACAAGACACCTGCAACACTGGAAGACCACAGAGTACCTCACCAGAGGATCAATGGCCTCAATCAGATGCCATGAACTGAAGAAACTCAGCTGTACTCAGTTGCATACCACCTACTCAGAGATGATCTCTGCCTGACATACAACATGTCCAACCCAGAATTGATGGACCTCCACTAAAAACTATATCCCCTGCCAATCAGGGATCTAAACCTCACCACAACAATAAATAAGATGTATTGAATAGATTCCCGTCCCAGACACTTCCATGCTCTGGAACAAGATTCCAACTACATTAGGCAGAGCACCACTAACCCTCTTCAAGAGAAACCTTGATGATGAAACAGAAAGTTTAACCCAGGGGATCACTTCAATGGCTCTGCTGGACAGAGTGCGCACAGGAACTAATCTAAGGCGAAGCCAACACATCTCCTGGCTAGCTTATAAAATGCCTTTGGGCAAGGGCCTGGGCACCTACCTATATAGGAAATCCCATGAACAGCTGGCTCCGCATCACTACCACAAAATGACCTACAGTTCTTCACAAGCCAAAGGCCTGTGTCTCACCTTACTGCCAATGTATGTTGCGTGTCATGGACTCCCAAATAACATAACACAAAGTCCACAGAACCCATATGCCATGGCAGACAAATCACAGTAAATACGTCCACCATGTCCCAATAGCTACGAGCTGTGAACCAACACCAATACTGCTGTGATGAGCTGATAATTATGGAAAATATCAGAGAATGTTGCATAATGTATGGAAGAGGATAGAATAATAGTGGGAGATGGGAGGCATGGATGTGTGAAGTCAAACTGAGCCATGTGCACAACTATCCCTGGCTGCAAACACAAGAATGGGTGGCTACAAACCTGCTCATAAACCACAATGTGTAGGGATAATGTCCAGAATTACGACCCCTGCCCCTGGGTAACCTGTGTGAATCTGTACAGCTGTGATGTATTGCCACAGCAAGATATGGCCATACTGTCATGTCGATGGATATACAAGTATGGGCTCTGCCACCACTGTACCAGGGTACTGAACCAGTTACACAGACCCAGCAGCAAGTGTCTGCAGTTCCCCCTCCAGAATGGCATGAGTGTGCAAGAATATGTAGGCGTTTGACCACAATACTGGACAAAGCTGCATTCACCCTGTGTTTCCCAGGACATCACTGCAAGCAAATATGTCTACCTAACAGTATTTGATGACATAAAACATCACAGTGTATAACAGTACACATGTCTGAATATCTCTGCTAACACCAGGACCATGTAGCAGACACAGCAGACACACACCTACAGTAACCCACTATCCTTTGCCCAATTTGACCACATATTGTCAACTGATCTACAGATATCCTGCAGAAACAGTTTGCTAGCCGTAGGTGTAAAACACAAAAGTCTGCACTGGAGAACAATCTACCTGGAATGGATTCACACAATACAAAAGGTCATACTGGGCATGCTCCCACACTTCAAGAAATGAAGGTTATCTCAGACAACAAAATACTGAAAGGTCATACTGGGCATGCTCACACACCCCATATCTGGCAACAACAGTGGATCATACATATCTGACAGTCGCAGATGTTAGTGCATACATTCCTCAGTATGCACCAGTCATACTTTTCACACACATTGGATAGGAATACACACATATATCAAAAGACAACACACTATAATATGCCAAAAGTACACATACATAGATGTGTGGAAAATGACTGGTCCAAGAGGAACATTAAGATATGCTGGCCATCCTAAATCATCCCTCGGATTCAGCAAGCCCTGCACAGTGTGCAGGAATAGTGCAGGAGCTCCTGCAGGCAATATGGCCGCCGTGCGATCCAGGAATAAGCTGCAGGGACGTACACGAGCACTCCTGCGCTATTCTTGCATTGACACAGCTCCTGTATGCAAATTACCCCATTTGCAGGTAACAACTATGCAAATGAGGTGAATTTGTGATCCAGGAAGCTGTCAGCCAGTTGTGCAGGACTAATGTAGTGTGCAAAGTACATTTCTGCAAACTACAAAACGAAGCCATGACAGCTCCAAATAAAGTGTCTATGTTATGTGGAAACCATGCTAATGGCCACATATATGGCCATTGGCATGGAAAACAATTGCAAAAATAAAAATAATAACTTTTTTTAAGCCGATTTCAGTTGTTTAAGAGTAGGGCAGTGGCGCGCAAATGGGATTGGGCCGAAAATATAAAAAATAACCTGAAATAAGCATCCTGTCCAAAATCACTATTTTTGCCATTATACTCAATGGCAAGCAGAAGAGAGCATGGCCAGTGAATAGTGGTTGCTAAGGGGGAAGGCTCAGTGTGGGACCCGTAACTATGCATTAGCACACAATCCTATGCAAATGAGGGGAATGAGAGTGTATCCCATATTTCTCCTCAATGCTAGCCAACACCCAACAGTGTAAGTGCAGGAATAGCATGGTTCAAGCCTAAGAGTTATCTGACATCATAGGGGTGTGTGTCAGGCATACTGTAAGCATATTGGAGCCCTGTGGCTCGGATTTACCCTTAGCTTAGCAGAGCTAAGCAAGGAGGTGTGTCTGAGGCTGCCTAGCACTCTTTACATTCCCTAAGCGTACTCACTGTGTTTTAAATGAAAAAAAAAGTAAACCAGGAAATAGCAGCTCTGTGCACATTTGAGCACTGTGTTTGTGGGGTGCACCCCCAGACTTAAACAGGAAGGCAATGGGAAGGGAAAACAGCAGTAGAAAGGTAATCAAGGAGAACTAGCATAGCTGGCAGGTGAAATGCATCAGAATCAACCAATTACACAGGCAGCAGCCCAGCCCAGAACACTACTATAAACTATGCAAACACCTTTCCCTCTGGTTTTTCCCACATACTCTACACCACTACACCACTGGTGTATACAAGCGGGGGAATTTTAACAAACAAAAACAACAAAATGACAGGGGCTGCAGCAGCTATCATACATCAACATGTGGAAGAGGCTGAGGGTGGTGAGGATGAGAATGCTCAACCCACAGTGAGGAGAAGGAGAAGTGTACAGACACAGGGTAACCTACCAAGGGCTACCTGAGCTGGAGATAGTGGAGCACTATAGGGTGGACAGGGACCTCCTACAGCAAATTGTGCAGCTGTGCTAGCCATGTCTGACACACAGAACTAACAGAGGGGAACCCATCCCAGTGGATACCAAGGTATGTGTAGGCCTAATAATACTAGCCACAGGTACCTTCCAAAGGGCAACTGGGGATATCATGGGGATCTCACAGGCATCAGCATCCAGGGTACTCCACCAGTTTCTGGATGCCATGTCAGCATAATGCCAGTGAGCATGTATATTTTCCCAACATCCGTGAGGCGTTGGCCAGCAATATCGTCTCTTCCACCAAACAGCAGAATACCCTGAGGTAGTGGGTGCTATAGACTGCACACACATATGCATCAAAGCACCACCGGTGAGCAGGGTAGGGTCTCGTCAACCGCAAGAGCTTCCCCTTCGTCAACTGCCAGGCTGTGTGCGATGCCCAGGGCATTATAATGAGTGATTGTGCTGGCTGCCCTGGAAGCTATAATGACTCCCACATCTGGCATCTGATGCAGCTGTACCACAGATTTGCCAATGGGGACATCCCTTTCAGTCACCTAGTAGGGGATGCTGGTTATGCTCTGGAGCCGTGGTTGATGACACCCATTAGATATGCACACACACCCAAACAAGAACTCCATAATGAGGCACATGCACAGACCAGAATTATAATAGAGCATATGTTTGGGATGCTCAAGTCATGGTTCAGGTGCCTGGACACATCTGGTGGAGCCTTGCATTACTCACAGCTACATGTACTCAAATTGTCATTGTATGTACCATGCTACACAATATGATCTGGTGGAAACAGCTGCAGCAGGAACAGCATGGGGCAGGGTCACACAGCCCCCCACTATTGCCAAGGCCTACACAGGCACAGAGTGACTTGGAGGAGGAACAACCTGAGCCTGCCCCAGTAGGCAGAAGGAGGCATGCCCAGTATGCCCTGGCCTTGGCAAAGAGCCACGCATAGCACATACACTGACACAGTAGGGACCAAGGGAATGACACCTCTCTCTGACTCACACATACAGTAAAAGGGATGCCAAACATGACACCACCTGTGCTCAACCATGTATAGAGAGTGTACTATGTGCATCTGACATAGGCAGACCTCCAGCACCATCCTCAATACTGGCACAGCCAAAAGGTAAGTCACTCTTCCTACCGATTGCGAATGGAGTACTATGTGTTGTTACTTGTATCTATGATATGGATGTGAGCATGCAGGGAATCGGGTGGCTGAATGGGATGCCAGCAGATAGTAAACACCTACAGTGGCAGCATGAGATCTGTAACAAATACTGGTGTCACCATAGTAGCCAATACTACACATCGTGACAAAACCCACTGCAGGAAATGTGCTGGGCCACATGTGTGTCCATATGACACACACATGCCAGTCAGGGAGGCTTACATACCCAACAACAGTCTCAGCCAGCAGGACAGGTGTAGACAAACACAAACATAGGCTGTGCTAAGGCCTCTGATTTATGGCAATGGGTAACCCCTCCAGGCCTACACAGACAGACTACAACAGGTCAGGCAGTGGGATGTGAGTTCTGAAGGGTAAGAAGTCAGAAATTGGAATGTAAGTCAATCAAACCTAAGACCTGCAGTACACTGATATGCCTCTAGTTGGTATGATAGGTTAGAATACAGAATGAAATGGAGTACCTGACATACCTGTATAGTCATAGCAAATGTGTACAAGTGTCAGGTGTGCCCCCATCCTATGTAGAAATGTAGTAACAGTCTGGTGTGCCCCATTCGATGTAGAAATGTAGAAACAGTCAGGTGTGCCCCCCATCCTATGTAGACACATAGTAACAGTCAGGTGTGCCCCCCCCATCTTATGTAGAAATGTAGTAACAGGTGTGCCCCCCATTCCTATGTAGCCATGTAGTAACACACAGGTGTACCCCCCAATCCTATGTAGAAATGTAGTAACATCTATGTGTAGGTATAATAACAGTGGAGCACAGATTACCTGAGATGGCCAAGGTAGCAGGATAGATTGTAGCATGTGTACAATATGCAGGTCTGCATGTGTTAGGTTGCTGTGTGTTGTATACTGTGTAAGAGTGGTCAGTATGTATGCATGGTGAGGTTTGTCCTGGTGGCCATTGCCCAGTACTGCCAATGGCAGGGCCAAGTCCTCACAACTGCAGTGCCAAACACAATGCTTCCCAGTATAACACATTCTAGCAGTAATTGTAAATGTTTGGAAGTAATATGTGTCACCATCTGAAAGATGGACATGGCATGACTGTCGGCCCAGATATACAAGCAGTACACAGGGGGAAGTACCCCAGACAGACAGTGTATAATATGTAACTGTCAAATGGACACACCCTTCAAATTGTACATACAGGTTTGCAGCACTTTATCTGGACTTGTAGTAGGGAATACCAATGTCATCTGGCCAAACACTGGCAGACCACAAATGTCATAGGAATGATGTATTGAGAAACAGCTGATGTCCCTGCACAAGTCAGCATAAGTGGAATGCCCCATGCATATCTGTGAGTCAGATACAAATAGTGTCCATAGCACGCATGCACCCAGCTCACCCAACCACCACCCACAGGTCCCTCTCAGGTCATATCCCAGCTGTTGGGAGTGAGTACAATATGACCCTTACCTGTGTATGGCAATTGCGAAAGAATGCAGCATGCAGAGCAGGTCTCCCATGCAGGTGTATCCCTAACTGTAAGCAGCACCCTGCCAGCATCCACACCACTGGATCAATACTGACAGAAAGCATTGGCATGAACACATTGCACACCTACCCTGTCAACCCAGGGGAATATACTGTATAGTAGTCTGGGACTGTAGGACTGACAGAATGCAACAGGCTCAGGCCTAGGACCTCTCCTGTTTGGCATATACTTCTCAGAGGTACAGGCAAGCACAGGAGGAGTATGGCTGACCAAGTTTACAGATGACTACAAACTAGGGGCGATAATTGACTCTCCGGCTGACACAGACATCCTCCAAAAGGGTCTCACTGAGACAGATACCTGGTGGCAAAACCATGGCCTTAAGCTAAATGCCAAAAAGGGCATAGTCATCCCCTTTGGAAAAAACAAAGTATCCACAAACTACCACATAGGTTGTAGTCCCCTAAATACAGAGGATGTAATAAGGTATCTGGGGACCCAAGTAGATAGTAACCTCTCCTTTGATAATCACATTGCCAAAGAGGTTAGAAAATTCTTCTATGTGGCCCACCTAACCACAAAAGGGTTTGCATCCAGATCGAAAGAGGTCATTGGGCCCTTCTATGCATCACTCATCAGACCCATCATAGAGTAAAATGCCCCATTTGGGATGTACCTTACAAGACACCTGCAACAACTGGAAAGACCACAGAAGTACCTCACCAAGAGGATCAATGGCCTCAATCAGATGCCCTATGCAGCTCGACTGAAGAAACTCCAGCTGTACTCAGTTGCATACCACCTACTCAGAGATGATCTCTGCCTGACATACAAGGCCATGTCCAACCCAGAATTGATGGACACGCTCCACCTAAAGAAAACTATATCCCCTCAAGCCACACGCTCCAGGGATCTAAACCTCACCACAACAATAAATAAGATGTATTGGAGGGATAGATTCCTGTCCCAGACACTTCCCATGCTCTGGAACAAGATTCCAATCTACATTAGGCAGAGCACCCCACTAACCCTCTTCAAGAGAAACCTTGATGAGTGGATGGGAAACAGAAAGTTTAACCCAGGGATCACTTCAATGGCTCTGCTGGACAGAGGCACAGGGAACTAATCTAAGGGGGCGGCGAAAGCCAACACATTCTGGCTAGGCTTATAAATGCCTTTGGGCAGATAGCCTAGTACCTACCTAGGAACCTATGAACAGCTGGCCTGCATCACTACCAAATGACCTACAGTTCTCTGCCAAAGGCCTGTGTCTCACCTTTACTGCCAATGTATGTTATGTCATGGACTCCCAAATAACATAACACAGTCCACAGAACCCATATGCAAGGCCATGTAGACAAATCACAGTAACATGTCCACCATGTCCTACTACATGAGCTGTGAACCAACACCAATTTACTGCTGTGATGAGCTGATAATTATAGGGAAAATATCAGAGAATGTTCGCATAATGTATGGAAGAGGATAGAATAATAGGGGGGGGTGGGAGTATGGGAGGCATGGAGTGTGTGAAGTCCGAAACTGAGCCATGTGCACATACTATCCCTGGCTGCAAACACAAGAATGGGTGGCTACAAACCTGCTCATAAACCACAATGTGTAGGGATAATGTCCAGAATTACGACCCCTGCCCCTGGGTAACCTGTGTGAATCTGTACAGCTGTGATGTATTGCCACAGCAAGATATGGCCATACTGTCATGTCGATGGATGTACAAGTATGGGCTCGTCTGCCACCACTGTACCAGGGTACTGAACCAGTTACACAGACCCAGCAGCAAGTGTCTGCAGTTCCCCCTCCAGAATGGCATGAGTGTGCAAGAATATGTAGGCGTTTGACCACAATACTGGACAAAGCTGCATTCACCCTGTGTTTCCCAGGACATCACTGCAAGCAAATATGTCTACCTAACAGTATTTGATGACATAAAACATCACAGTGTATAACAGTACACATGTCTGAATATCTCTGCTAACACCAGGACCATGTAGCAGACGCAGCACAGACACAACTACCTACAGTAACCCACTATCCTTTGCCCAATTTGACCACATATTGTCAACTGATCTACAGATATCCTGCAGAAACAGTTTGCTAGCCGTAGGTGTAAAACACAAAAGTCTGCACTGGAGAACAATCTACCTGGAATGGATTCACACAATACAAAAGGTCAGACTGGGCATGTTCCCACACTTCAAGAAATGAAGGTTATCTCAGACAACAAAATACTGAAAGGTCATACTGGGCATGCTCACACACCCCATATCTGGCAACAACAGTGGATCATACATATCTGACAGTCGCAGATGTTAGTGCATACATTCCTCAGTATGCACCAGTCATACTTTTCACACACATTGGATAGGAATACACACATATATCAAAAGACAACACACTATAATATGCCAAAAGTACACATACATAGATGTGTGGAAGAGAGTGACAGTGACAAAGAGCCATCCATCATGAGGCCTGTCCCACCCAGCACACATCCAATTGGCTAAAACCACATGATGTTTAAATATCAATCACTGTAGACATTTGCCTCTGGAATCCCTCAACATTATAAAGTCTGTGGTGCTAGTGCTAATTGAGCAACATGACTGTGCAAGTCAGTTGTCATCTAGCAGTTGTATACACGTACCTGTGGAATATAAACCTGTGTGTGCCTGAGTGTGGTGTGTCTGCCTCTAGATGAATGGATTATGGCCCATGCACACACACTGCCTCCCCATTGCCTTACTATGGCAAGCCTGCTGATGTCTTCACCTTGAAGTACACCTTTGGAGATATCATAGCCCATTAATCTCTGCGGTGTGTCCTATAACTGTGTAATGCTGTAGTGTGAAGTACTAGTTAGGTAGGAGTTCTCATTCCAGACATGGCAACTGTGTTTGTCTGTGTAAGGATCAGTGCTTTTTAGGCTAGTCACACTCACTATAATTTCAAATGCCCTACTTTGGTATGCCTGCTGATGTCATTCACTTTGAAATACACCTTTGGAGAAGTAGTAGCCCAGTAATCTCTGTGGCGCATGCTATAACTGCATAATTCTGTAGTGTGATGTACTAGTTAGGTAGGAGTTCCAATCCCAGACATGGCAACTGTGAGACTGTGTGTGTGTGTATGTGTCTCTGTGTTTGTAATTCGTATCCTGTGTGGAGGTGGCTGTGAGTGTGTAACAACTGGACTCATTGTGGAGTGGGTTTTGCAAATTTCTTATATGGTGGGCCTATTATATGTCACAATGCCCACCTTACAAGGATAACAGATGTCAAACAGCAGAGAGGCTGGGATTGCCAATCCATGCCCCCACATGTGACATCAAGGCCTGGCGAACAAATTAGGCAACCCTTGTATTACCCAGAGAGCACTCTCAACCCATGTCTCATACACAAACACACTTGGCTAGGCAACAGCTGCTTTGTTTTTAGTTCCCTGCATATTGCCCACAGATAGTAACCATGGTGTGATTGCAGTGGACTACAGAAGTGTGCCTTCACTGTGTTCCTGACTGGATGCCTGCAACAACTGTAGTGCCATCAAATGTGACCCACAAAGGACATACCATGCCTTAAACACATGCCCTGTATAGACAGATGCCACTGACACCAGGGAATACCTGTATCATGCTGTCAATGTAGGAGCAGGGTCAACCTGGTGACCATTGCCAGTTCTCACCATATGAGGCCAGGTATAGCATATCTGATGATAACAATCTGTGTACACAACATGACCTGGACACCCCTGGTACAGTTCCACATGTCACAGAGCATGCATGTGGGAAGTGTGAACATGCCAGACACCATCAATGTCATGGACTATAGAACACATACATGGCAAGCATTGCACAGCACTGGCCACCCACAACAGTAACCCAGATGACTGGGTGGTGAATACAATACCCACCTGTGTGGGCCAATCCAGACACTACACCTCTGAGCCACACTGCAGACCATTGTCATGAGGCCTGATGCCAAGGTATACCTTTAACCTAGCCTTGTACAGCCTTCTGGCACAGTCAGCCACTACACACCTGTGAAGCAATGCACCGATGCATGTCAGTACTGGCACTCTGTGTCTGTGTGTGTGTGTGTGTGTGTGTGTGTGTGTGTGTGTGTGTGTGTGTGTGTGTGTGTGTGGAGTATAATGATTTCGACCCCATTCACACTCACTACACCTCTGATTGGTCTACTGAAGCATGCTGCCTAATGTCAGATACCTTCATATACTCTTTGCCCATATATCATCTGGATAACCCCTGTGGTGCATGTGATACTTGCATATTACTGTATTGTGGCAAACTAGCTAGTTAGGAAGTTTATTTCTGACCTTGCCAACTGTGTTAATGTGTGTGAGTCCCTGAGAGAGTGTGTCTGTGTTGATGTTGATACCTGTTTATGTGGACAGGGACGTGTACTACACACACCTTATTGTTCCTATATCACTGTTACAGATGTCACTCACCATCACATATACCTTTGGACAGCTCCCCAACATGTAAACTATGTGGTGCATGCAATAAGTGCATAGACATGTGACAGCAATACATAGTCAATTAGGGGCTTGAAACCCTGTAATGGTAAGTGTGTGACACAAACATGCTTAGGTTTTATTCTCCCACCCACTCCCTGTCTTACTTTGTCTCTGTCTGTCTCTTTCACTCCCTCTCTGATGGATGTGGAGAAGTACACCTGCTGTGTTTAGGCAGCAGCTTGTGTTTTGTAAGTGATGCTCATGATCAGCTGATGGTATCTCCAAGAATTGCAGTCCCCCTCTAGCTGATTGCATGTAGAACAGCTGTGGGAACATTCCCATAGCCAATTGCATGGAAACCCACTCCAATATCTATTAACATCATGTGGGTGTTGGGCCTTTTCGTTCACTGTGAGCAGGACCTCATGTTGGTGTTTGGCAAACAGCATCACAGATGGTATTGAGATTTACCTCTAACAACATACACTGTGGATACAGGCCAACAAACAGGAGGGGGATGAGCCAGATATGACTACAGAATGTAAGTTTGCATTTGGAGTAATGTTGGTTTAACAGGGTGTGTGTGGATATGGCTGGTCTACATGATTTAATACCTGTCATGACAGTGTTATGTGTTTGAGGAAACTCCCATCTGCAGGGTTATCTGCAGACTGGGCAGTGTTTGGAGTCTTATGTTTCTTGTGTTACTTACAGATAACCTATCGTAGAACTGCAGAAGCATAGTCTGAGGACTGCAGTCAGTACATGGTGACAGCCATGAGAGTTACTGACTTCATATTCCTCATAGGACATATGTCACAACAAACCCTGTTACAACAGTAAATGTATCAGGGCATCATAGCAGCATGCCAGTATTGGCCCAGTGTTTGTGGCTCCAGCCACAAATCTGTCAACCTTTGTGCATATGTCAAGCAGTACAAGGTGCATATGTTCTGTACACCATTATTTATTGACATCATACCTGATAACAAGCCAGTCAGATATCAGACTGCTAGACATGTTATGTATAGAAGGGGTTATTTCTGATGACATAACCTTGGCATTCTGCGGTTGTGTGTACAGTACTGGGGTCTGTGTACTTATGGTGATTGCCGACAGTATGTGTATTGCGAATACCTAACTTGGCCTGTGCACAAACTGTGGTAGATGCCATTGTTCTTAGTCCTGTTCTATCTGATGCTACATGCTGCTCCAGTGTATGGTACCCTATTGGCTCACATGTTTGTAGGGCCAAACACACACATGTCCCATACCACACTGTGTCATGACCCAGTTTATGTAGGGTTAGTGTGTGAGTGGCACATATGATGATGGTGTTTATCAGACAGTCCATATAGTGTCATATTAAGCTTGCGTACCATATGTGGCTGTGGATGTGTTCACAATGGTTGTGGGTATGGACTTTCTCACAGGTGTATGTTACTCTGTGCTGTGACATGCCTGTAGAGCCTGCTATATTTGTAGGTACATGTGTATTCCCCATACAAAATGTAGTCTAGTGTTGTGGCAGTCTGCCTGTAGTTTGCACAGTGCTTTGTTACATGCCTAGCAGCTTAGTCTAATTACCCAGTGTGCTGTTATGTCCAGATATTTGCAAGACATACTGCTGCCAGGACACCATAACTGTTGTGTATTTCTGACAAAGCAGTGGGATTCTGTACAGATGTATGTCCTTAACTACTGGGTAGTATGTGGCCATGTGACCTCTGCACCACCAGTTATTATGTGTCGGGAAAGACAGGCATGTGTGAATGCATAAACTGTGTGGGCATATGTAGTCCAGTATTTACGTGATATACCCATATACATGGTTGTTAACATCCACATTGTCAGGCTTGGTCCACATGTCTCGCACGAAGGGGATCTATGTGCACCTCTGGACTGACCAGAGAGTGCCAGACTGTCCACATGTATTGGTCATATCTCTGCTGTAGTACACAGGATCATTACTGTGCTATCAGTGGTACTGTACTATGATGTCCTTAGGATGTCTGTCAGTAACCAATGGTGTACATGTCAAAAGCAGATGTGACCTCCCACACACATTTCAGTTAAGACAAACCCTATTACAGTACCTACAGTCTACATATATACCTGCAATACATACATGACATCCCCTTGCACTAAGAGGTTGAGATTATTGGCACTGAGGTAGGACTCCACTCCATGTTCTGGACATATGGTAAACATATATGTGTATAAATATATATATATATATATATATATATATATATATATATATATATATATAGATATGTGTGTATATATCCATATATCCATATATCTATATAGATTTATAGACATATATATCTACATACATATATGGATATATATATGTACATATAGATATGTACATATATAAACACACACACACACACACACACACACACACACAAACATATATATATATATATATATATATATATATATATATATATATACATATACACAGCTATATATCTCTACACATATACAGAATTATAGATATATATGCACATCGACATATATATCAACATAAATAGGTATATCTGTTTAGATAGAATGTATACACACACACACACACACATATATATATATATATATATATATATATATATATATATATATATATACATATATATATATAGATATGTATATATATATATATATAGATATAGATATGGATATATATATATATATATATATATATATATATATACAGAGAGATCTATAAATGTCCATATATATGATGCACTATACAGATGTGTATAAATACATATATATGAATATCTATGTGTATGTACATGTAGATATATATCTACATATGTATATGTATATATCCATATCCTTGTCATGTGTAAACATTACTGTTGTGTATACCTTCCCAGATGTATCACAGCATATGTATCTATGTGTATATTTAGATATAACAACATATGTGATGCAACAGTAATATCACTAACAAATACTACACAATTGTGGAAGTCACAGCAATTGTTCAATACTATTCAATATGTGCACTGACGGATAAATTGAGAAAACGACTGTCTTCACAGCTGTCATGGCGTAGTGGTTAACTGTTATAACTAGAGTGTACAGGGTCCTGGGTTCAAGATCTGCAAGGGCTGTTTATTTTGTTGCTGGGCAGAACAAGGGCTGCTGGATACAGAGTGGTTAAGGCACTTTTGAGCAACTTTAAGTGCGTTTGCACGGGTTTGTGCAAAGCTAAGCGGTGCTAACGTACGGTTAAACATACGGGTACTTACACTGTGTAGACTTCACTTACCAGTGCGCAAATGTGCTCAGGTCTTATATTGCAGCAATGCTGACACCTGCTAAGCATGGCTCAGTCCTGGTAACCAGTGCTCACATCACAGTCTGATAACAACATAGCAGGGTAATGACATCTGTAATAAGTGTATGTAATGTCATGTACAAAACATGTGTCTATGTGCCATCATTACAGTAGCAAGGGGTGTGAGTGTCATGTCTGGGACACTCAAGTATATAAGACCTGTACATCACTCTTATCCATGTGACTATGTTACATACAAGGGTAGTATCCCAGGTTACATGCCATCACACTGGCATGTAGTGTATTATGCCGTTACTACTGTTGACAGTGCTTTCCCAGGTGAGAGTAGGTTGCTAAATGTAGTACTGGCAACAAGCACCCCTGCATGCATAGCTGGACTCTGAGTCCTCACTGTCGTGTTCCTGATGTGCGAGCTGTGTTGCAGTATATATCCCCTACTGGATAATGATCTGACATGTGGAAAGCAACTGTAGACTACTTTCTGTACAGCACATGTCAGTGAGGGCTTCCAACATGTAGTAATGGCATACATATCGGTGTCAGACGTCTATCTGTTGACACATTCATCCTACTGCATAGCTAGTTGCCAAGATGATGTCTGTCAGTCCATGTACAGATGTGCAGATGGCAGGTATCCAGCTTGGATATGTACAGGCAACCTATGCTTGACTGACACTGACATGTCTTCCCAGCTGTGTTATACCTGGCACAGGTAGGACAGAGCACCCTGTATGCACCACATGCCATGGGAACCTCCACTTCACTACCACAGTCAACAGAACATGCTTGGATACAGGTCTCCATCACAGACACTAAACATGTGTTGTAATACATGTTGCATACATGTCACCTGGATCACCTCAGTGGCCATTTGCTGGAGGCACCCAGAGGATTGGCTGATGCATGTCACTCTCACCCTGAGGGTCACCACAGTGGGGATAGATTGCCTGCTGGCACATGGCAGGTGGCATGATACCACTGTACACACATCCACTACACTTCCCATCCCTCTATGGACAATAGCCAGGTGCACACCTATGACTATCCTCAGTGATGCACCCCAGTACTGACAAATGTGTACATGTGCATTACTGAGGATATCAGTGTCTGTGTGTTAGTACACCTGTAGTTGGGAATGCAATGAGGGTCTTCACACCCACCGCAGCACCCATTGCCATAGTTAGATGTGGCTGCTGCTGTACCAGACATTACATGTACCCTGATACGCTCCTCCTCCTAATGGCTACCTGAACCTTGCAGTACAAGCACAACAGTGTTGTACAACTGGGTTGATAGGCATGTGATACCCATTCAGTTCTGGCAAGTGTGTGTATGTGTGCATGTGTGTATATTTGTAGGGTACAGCATTCCGAGGCCACACATTCCTATTACAATATGCATTGCCACACAGTATTATGGATAGTGATGTTGCTACCCATAGATGAGGCATGACAATGCATCACCCTACTATGCCTGCGACATGTGCATCAGATGCATATCCCTGTAGTACCACTGTTGGGATGGACAATGGGTTGCATCACAGTCATGAGCAATGTGTGATGGTGGGTATGTCAGAGTGTCATCATGGGTTCCAGTGTGTACAATATCCACAGTGGAGTGTTAGTGCTGTGTACACTGTAATTACACCATGGTACCCTCGGTACATGTCCCATGTACCACTGTATGGTGACAACTGTCACCCTCAACCATACAGGTAACTGATAACACAATCCAGCCCAGTTATGCATGTGCTGTGTGTAGCCGACCTGTAACACATTGGACACACTGGCAAGTTAGTTAGCACTGATAGGCCCAGGTCTCTCGGATGTGTGTCTGCCTGTTATGTGTCTGTTAATATGTATATGATGGTATGTCACACTATGTATTGTCCATATACAACCATTACATCCCCCATTACCATACTGTACATGTCTGGGGATGTTCTGCATGTAACATGTAACCTGGAACACACCACATCCTAAATGCTGTGTGTTTTATGCAATGAAAGCCACACATCAGTAGCACTACATACCTAATTAGGGGTCTAGTCCCTGTGTTGCCAAGTAAGAGTGTGTGTGTATGTGGATGGATTTAAATCAGGTTGCTGATTATACATGTCACCTGTCCATGTGGCACAGGCAGTAACTGTTATACAGAACTGTGACATGTGTTCAACTGTATCCAGGATACGTCAAAGCCATGTTGTCACCACAGTGCCATACCCCTTATGGAATATGACTGCAGACCATCCTCCCTCTGACACATGTACACCTATAACACAAATGGATAACATTATGGAAACCACAATCACTCAGTGTTACTGTCAGCTATAATGCATCATGGCTGGACAGCTACATTACCTGATATATAAGCATTAAACATTACTGCTGACACCATGTTACACAGCAGTAAATTGGTACACTGTAGTACAGTCACCATGTGCATCAGAACCATATTAGCCTGTCCCTGCATTGATGGTATGGATGACAGGGATGTGGCACATGTATCATCATATGCACAGGGTGTGTTTCTGGTTTGCCAGAAACTGAAGGTTGGCCATGCATTTGACACCATGTGTGTGGGTGAGGGGTGTAATTACATGACATCGGCATGGTTATGTGGTGTGTGTAGGTAAGGGGTTGCCCTAGGTGTGTTTCTATAGTGTGTGGGTATGCATGCACAAAGTTCTGCCATGTGGGTGCCCTATACAGGTGTTTCTTGGACAGCTGCAGACCATACCTGGGAGGGTGTGCAGATCACTGCCTCCGGCCACTGACACATGGACTGTCCCTGCCAGGTGTTCCACGGGCATGTCCAGGTACAGGCCTTGATGTGCTACTCTCCCCTGATGATGACAGATGTCTGCCGGAACCAGGTCCCTCCTGGGAATGGCTAGGGCCACATGCATGAGGCCTGCTGTGGTGTGGTGTGGACAGTGCCCTCCTCTGCAGTGCTGGGAATAGTACCTCCACTACGGGAGCACTTAGGTTCATAGGTTCATAGGTTCATACTAGGCTATCTGCCCTAGGGCATTTATAAGCCTAGCCAGAATGTGTTTGGCTTTCGCCACCCATTTTAAATTTATTTTGCTATGCCCTTTTTCGAGGTTAGTATACTGTGCCTCTGTCTAACAGTGACACAGAAGTGATACCCAGGGTAAACCTACGATCTCCCATCCACTCATCAAGATTCCTCTTGAAGAGAGTCAATGAGGGACTCTGCCTAACCTGGACTGGGATTTTATTCCAGAGTGAAGGGAGCCTCTGGGTTATGAATCTGTCCCTCCAGCATGTCCTATTTATTTCAGTGCTGAGGTTCAAGTCTCTCAAGCACGTAGCTCGATGTGATTTGGATTTTCTGAGGTGCAGCATGTCCATTAATTCCGGGTTGGACATGGCTTTATACGTCAGGCACAGATCGCCTCTGAACAGGCGGTATGCCACTGAGTAGAGCTGGAGTTTCTTTAACCAGGCAGCATATGGCATCTGTTTGAGCCCTTTGATCCTCTTGGTGAGGTACTTTGGGGTCTTTCCAGTTGCTGCAGGTGTCTGGTAAGGTACATCCCAAAGGGCATTGTACTCAATTATGGGCCTGATGAGGGATGAGTAAAGAGGCACGATGATGTCCCCTGATCTAGATGTGAATCCCTTCATGATTAGGTGGGCTATATAAAATATTTTTCTAACCACTTTGGCCACGTGGTTGTCAAATGAGAGATTGCTATCAACTTGGGTCCCCAGGTCCCTAATTACTTCTTCTGTACTTAATGGATTACCACC
This sequence comes from Protopterus annectens, assembly GCF_019279795.1. Lineage (NCBI taxonomy): Eukaryota > Metazoa > Chordata > Ceratodontiformes > Protopteridae > Protopterus > Protopterus annectens. The sequence continues at coordinate 537,844,416 of NC_056737.1, forward strand.
TATGTGGTAATTTGTGGGCACTTTGTTTTTGCCAAAGGGGATGACTATAGACTTTTTGGCATTTAGCTTGAGGCCATGGCTCTAGCACCAGTTGTCTGTTTCTATGAGGCCCTTTTGGAGGATGCTTGTGTCAGCTGGAGAGTCGATTATGGCGCCCAGTTTGCAGTCATCTGCGATCTTGGTCAGCCACAGTTCTTCCGTGTTGGCCTGTACCTCCGAGAAATATATACCAAACAAGAGAGGTCCCAGGACTGAGCCTTGTGGGACACCACTTGTAACTGGTTTGGAGTCTGACATGGCTCCAGCAATTCTAACCATGTGGGTTCTGTCCTTGAGCCAATTTGCAATCCATCTAGTGACATCAGAGTTTATATTTAAGCTGGTGAGCTTATCTATAATGCCCGAGTGGGGTATTGTATTGAAGGCTTTTGCGAGGTCCAGGTAGGCTGTGTGGGCCACCTTCCCCTCGTCAATGGCCTTGGTGACTGTTTCAAAGAAATCAACCAGGTTTAAGAGGCAGGATCTGCCCTTAACAAAGCCAAACTGGGTAGGATCCAGTGTTTGTAGGTCCCCAATATCTTTATTTATGAGGTCCATGATGATCCTTTCCATAGCTTTGCAGACCAAGCTAGTCAGGCTTATGGGGCGATAGTTTCCAGGATCCGTTGAGGCACCACCTTTATGGAGAGGGACCACTGTTGCTGTATGCCACTCTTTGGGCACATATCCTGTAGTAAGGCTGAGATTGAACAGTAGTTTTATGTTTGGGTTTAGCTCTTCTTGGAGTTCATGTAGGATGCAGCCCGGGACACCGTCTGGTCCCATTGATGCTGTGTTTTTTGCTTTGGAGAGGGCGGCTCTTACCTGAGCATCTGAGATGTGAGGGGGCAGCACTCTGCTGGGATAGATATTTGCCCTTTTGGTAGGGAGGGGGGGGTTTGTGCTGAACCTGTCAGCTAGGATGTTGGCAATGTCTGTGGGTTCGGTGTATTCTTTGTCATTTTGGACTAATTATGAGCATATCTGGGAATTACTACCCAGGTTCCTAACATAACTAAAGAAAGCCTTGTGATTATCCTTAGTGTCCTGTGCAATTTTTCTCTTGAAGCTGGCCTTAGACAATTTTATGTGTGCCCGTAGTTTTTTGCTAATACTGATCAGTGATGCCTTCCCTTTTTGGGATTTTGCTCTATCATTTAGTAGCTTCCTCCTTCTATTGTATAGTTTGTTTATGGCTGGGGTCCACCAGACAGGACGTCTGCCTTTGGAGGATTGGGTCTTGGTTTTATTTGGGATCATGATCCATGCATTCCTGAAGGTGTTCATAGAATGCGTTTATAAAGGATTCTGCGGTCTGGGCCATATTTTCCACAGGCCGGGGCTTTGAAGGATTCTACCTCAGTTTTGAGGAGTGAAATTTGCTTTAGAGAAGTTTTTCACTGTGGTTTTCTGGGCAGGGGTGGGGTCGGGATGTGAATATCCAGTGAGATTAGTTTATGGTCTGATCTTACCAGTGAGGGATACACTTCTGGTCTGGAGCATAGAGTCCCCATGTTGGTGATGATCAGGTCCAGTATGTTTTCCCCTCTTGTGGGAGTGGTAACAAGTTGTTCCATAGCATTTGAGTTTATAAATTCTAGGAACCTTTGGGCTAGGGTGTTGGAGCTAGAGTAATGCTCCCAGTCTATGTTTGGGTAGTTGAAGTCGCCCAATATAATGGTGTTTTGAGAGACCTTCATATTTTCCAGTGTTCTCAGGAAGGCCGAGTGGGGTTCCTGGGTTTGGGAGGGTGGTCTGTACCACTTTGGTGTCTGAGCACATCCAGGTCGACTGCCAGCTGTTGGTGTTGCTGGCCTACATCCACGCGGCCATCATCCCACTCCCACCACATGTTCAAGCACGGACAATCCACGATCAGGCCCACCATCTCACCCAACCATCTATCCATGACCTCGGTATAATCATGGAGGGTACCTGCAAGTTCATGAAGTTGTTGCTTACAGATGACAGAGCAGCCCTCTGCAGCCTCAGGCCCTGTCTGATGTACAGTTCCAGGTGCCTGCTCCCCCATGACAGTCTGAAACATGCGCCTGGTGGTACCAGTTATGGCACTTCTGCCAGGGGCATGATGACCATTGGCCCTCCCATGAGCACCCCTGTACATCTGCCTATGTGGTGCCCTGCCAGACATCTGGCTATGCCTGCTGTGTCCAGATACAGCAGGCATAGATACCACACTCTCTTGTGCACTGCCACCAACTGCCAACTGTCCCTCTGCTATGGCCACTGGTGATGGGGTATCTATAGGCACTGTGACTGTGTGCAGGGATGCAGAAGCTTGCAGAGTCTAGACAATTGCTGACATGGTTACCACAAAGCCAGTACTTGCTGGACATTCCTGCTACTCCTTCAGTGTTGTGGTATGTTATTGGGCAGCCTGCATGACCAGTCTGCTACATGTGACATCATTTGTCTTGGATGGCCATCTGTTTATTTCCTACATCATTCCAATCCCATACATCCTTGCCACATACATGACTGTCTGCAATGTTTGCCATGGCATATGCAATGGTGAGGTATGGCTACATGTGCAGCTAATGGGTGCTACCTGTTGGGTATGGGGCCCACACCATGTCATGTAAGATGTGTGCAAGCCACACCTGCCTCTGTTGCAGGTAAGTGTGCACATTTGATGGCCAAACATCTTGGACAGCAGACCAATATGTGGTGTGACACTGGGGACGTGTACTTGCTGAAAGGTGCATTTCCATGACAAATGCATGCAGCCAGTACTTCAACAGCTGCCTTCACTATATTTTAACTGGAGTGTGTGCACACATATGCTTCCAGTGTTTGTAAAGGTATGTATTCCCCGTATTTGCTGCCCTAAACTACGATTCCATATTACACACTCAATTCTCATGTTAGGACCACATTGCAGGTGTTAAGGGTTGTGGACCGCAGTATTATGATATTCTGTAGTGTAGACCTGTAACAGTTGCCATTGTAATACTGGTATATATACACTGTTGTAGCAATGTATAAGGGTGGTGTTTCACACATATCCTTACTGTAGCCCATGTGTCCCACCATTATGTTCATCCCTGTGGACAAATTTCACAATGACAGGATGTTAGTTATCTTGCAGGTGTCTAGCATACTCTTCAGATAATATTGCAGCAGTAACATTGGTTGAAGTTGTATTAAGGAACAATTTCATTGTCTTCAATGATGAATTTTTCCAGCAAATTAGTGGTGTAGCAATGGGTGCGGCTTGCGCACCCACCTATGCTAACATTGTATTAGCAGCATGGGAATCTAATTTTGTTCTTAATTCCGGATATGCACAATATTGGACACTTTATAGACGTTTTTTAGACGATATTGTCATTTTTTGGACGGGGGGTAGTGAAAAATTTCTGGAATTTTTTAATTATATCCAGAACACTACTAATTTTTTAAGATTTACATATACCATGTCCACTGATAGATTGCAATATTTGGACGTGGAAATATATAAGAACTTGAGTAATATGGACTTTGAAACTAAGGTTTTTAGAAAGAGCACCTTTTGTAATTCTTTTTTACATTTCACCAGTGCGCACCCCCCACATTGTAAAAAGAATATTGTCAAGGGACAATTTGTGAGGGGGTCTCGCATGACTAGTAGGAATGATGATTTTTTTAAGGAATGTAATACACTGGAGGGAATGTTTCTAGCTAGGGGCTACCCACATGAATTTATTACTAATATTAGAAAAGAAGTAGAACAGAACAGATTAACAAAATATAAGCCAATAAAAGGTATAGATTTGACTACTAATGAAAATAGCTTGGAACCCCCTGTTGAGAGCAATAATATTGATGTTACAGATGAGTCCCAGTACAATTCGGCACTGGTAATGGAGTTCAATACTTTTAACACTAAAGTGAAAAGGATTTTTCAGAAAGAATGGAGCAATTTTATTTCCTTTTCTGATATTGCGAATATTAAAAAAGAAATGCCTAAAATAGTGTATAAAAATGGCAGATGTATTAAAAATCTGCTGGAGAACAACAATACAAACCAAACTCCTATTAAAATGTTACCATTTAATAATAATAAAAATAAAAAATATGGTACATATCAGTGTGGACACTGTAATCAGTGCCCATACATTAGTAACAAGATAGAGATTTTATTACCAACTAGGGACATCAACATTTATGCTTCTGGCTATTTTAATTGTGACTCACAAGGGGTGGTATAGCTCTCTCTATGCTTGGTATGTAATTCATATTATGTGGGGAAAACTGAAAGAGCATTGAAGAAGAGAATCTATGAGCATATTTATGAAATATCAAAGAAAAAAGAAACAAATGCTCTATTCAAGCATACATTAGAATGTGATAAAGCTAGATTCTGCTTCTTTGTTTTGGATCAGGTTAAAAAGGAGACAAGGGGAGGCCTCTGGGAGGAAAGATTAGAATTTAAAGAACTCTGGTGGCAGATTTTGTTAGATGCAACAAATAGTCCAGGTCTTAATGACCATATTTCCTTAACTTCTGTGTTAAAATTGAGAGCGGCTAAAATTTAGTACTTATTAGCAATAGCTCTCTAAGAACAGCAGATGGTGCTATTCTTATATAATCTTTCTGAACATAATGCAAAGGAAAGGGATTTTTTTAAAAAAATGTACTTTTTAAATAATAATATTAATAGTTTATAATTATATATTTATATATGTAATATTTATTTAATATATGTTTTTAACTTCAAATTTATATTTATTGTGGAAAAATGGATTTTAAACAAGTACAAAATTTTAGTTTGTTTATGAAGAACATCAAAGTGTGTTTTAATTGTGAGTCAGTTACTTAATGAGCCTTTTTAGCAGGTTTATTCAATGAAATTACAAAGGAACGGATTTTATTGGTTGATTCAAAGCACATGAGAATATATAATATGTACTTACAGTCTTTATTTTTGTCTGATGAAGTCTTACATGTTTGTGGAGACGAAAACGCATATTGTGTGATTTTTAAAACAGCGTTAACGTTTTTCTGTGGATTTGCTTTTGGTGCTGTCGAATAAAGTATTCTGGTGTTCAGCTGGAGGAGTGCTTCCGTGTTTGGTATACTCTTCAGATACCCCATCATGGTCACCACTGTGATGCAGTGCAGTTAACAGCAACAATACGTGAACATGTATGGCATGCATTATGGGTAGGTGTGTTACATGTGTGCATAGAATATACCATAGCCATTACATAACCAATGTATTGGCAAACATGAACATAAACCATACTCACCAGCTACAGGCTGCTGCCTTGGTGGTATACCAGGGGGACCTACATAAGTGTGTGAGAGATGTGATGTCAGTAGCCACAGTTGTGGCATTGCTACAGGGTGGGTGCAGCATTACAGAACATCAACAGTACAAGTCCACAATACTACATCTTATGCACATCTGTTTATTACTACTACACAGCAACAGACTATATATATGACATCTCACATATGCATGATTTACTTGTACAGATGCATATGCATCAGTGGTCTACTGATGTGCCCTGTGGCCTTACCTGCATGCTCCTCAGCCAGTGTGTGGGTAGCACCCACCTCCAATATGGCCTCTGCCAGTTGTTGCGTGTATGGGTGGGTAGGTGCCATGAGGCTGGTGAGGTGCTCCTCAACATGTGTCAGGGGAGATGGATGGCATGACCCTCCCTGTTGTGAGGTGATCCCCCAGACTGAAGCAGCATGCTGACAGGCATTGTGAAGCAGGTCACTACAATGATGCTTGACCTGCTCATAACTGTGGTTATGCAGGCCGACATCATTGACCCTGTGGACTAGACTGTTCCACAGGGTGGTCCACTCCTGCTGCTCATGTGATGTCCTGCTAAAGAGCACCCGGTGGTTAACAATTACCTCATTTTCATCCTGTGAATACACCAGTAACCGGCCATGGGACATCTTGCCTGAAAGACATAAAGATGGAAACAGGTCTGAGCAACTCATATAGCAAGGTTGCCATAGTTCTTAATACACATCTCTGTCTCCCCCACCATATCTTTGACAACAAACTGTTCACGCAATTCAATAGGTATGGCTACAGCTTACCTACCATTGGGACATATATAGTATTGTACCACGCTTTGTGATATGTGTTTGTAGCCATGTTTCCTGTGGGGACACTATCATTGCTGGCCTGTTACGGACTATGTCACCTGCATGCCATTGTAAGGGTCACTATGGTTCCATATATGCATGTGGTCTGTTTGCTATATGATTGCTGCACATCAGTCATTATGTGTTATTGGGGATATCTATGCATGCTGTTGGACATGTTCCAGGATTGTGTGGACTATTACTACCCACATATGTTCTATAACAGTGACACAATAGCATGTTTACGGAACAGTTGCCAGCAGAACCACCTCTCCCACCTCATCTGGTCATGTTACCAGGCCACATCACATGTGGGACCCACCCTCAGGCCTCCTCATCTACTGGTCCAGTACTACCTTCAGGTGGAACCACCTCAGGGGATGGTCCCCCCCCCAGGGGCACACACAGACATGATCCTGTCACCCAAGGTCAGGTCCAGGGTCTGTTGCATAGGGGGCTGCACAGAGACTTGTGGGATATGCTACAGCACCGTGAGGCCCTTAGTAC
>NC_056737.1:537856075-537858575 GCF_019279795.1 Protopterus annectens
TATAAAAGCATGCCTAGATATTCCCATTAACCCAAACACCAGATATGGAACAGCTGCATAGCAAACAGAACACATGCATATATGGAACCACAGTAGCCATTACAACAGCATGCAGCTACATTGATGGCAGCATGCCACCAATGTGGGAATATTTCAACATGGCACATTCATAGAAACAAATTTAAATAATTATCAAACAATAGTATATTTAATGCAACATTTACCGATTGAGTTGTGTATTTAGTTTATTGTTGCAAATATGGTGGTGGGGGAGATGTCAATTAACAACTAGTACATTCCTGTAGTTCTCATTACTTCCCTAGTCAGTGCTGTGATCTGTACCTTACAGGTATTAGTGCACTACCCTATCGCCTTAGTTTGGACAGTGGTATGAATGTAGACAACTATATACATGAACTGGGTTTTACCTGCAGCATACACCTCTTATCTGGTATACCTGTGGATGTATTGTTTGTTAACACTACCTAACTGTTTCTACACATAGTCCCAGATTCCAGGTTGATGTTATGCACATACCTGTCCATCTCTTATTGCACACACTCTGGGCATGTCTTGACCACATGCAGGTGAACTGGGAGATATTTCAAATATTGCTCTCTTAAACCTTTAGTGAATTGTACAATGACAGGTTTGTTTTCATTGACATTATCCAAATATGTATAGGCCTGACAGTCAGTTATATGACATGAAATACTACCTACATGTCAGAGATTAGCACACAGATATGGCAGGGGGAAAGGGTAACAGCCGGCAGATATGGGCTGATTAACTGGACATTCCGGACTATTCTGTACACTTGTGGGATATGATTCTGCATACAGCTTACTACCACTCCCAGGATTCGAACCATGGCTGTGTCTGCTAAAAATATAACACTGTCCATCACATTTGACTGTGCGATATATATATTGCTGTGTAGCTCTTGTCTGATTTCTGCCTATAATTCCCCTGTGGTTTTACATTCTGACCTTGTAATTACAACACTCTTACACAGGATTTCCTAGACAGTTTTATTATGAAGCACAGCGTGGGTGCCTGATAAGTAATACCTTATTATTCAGAGCAACTGCAACACTAACAAAGCCATACAATACTAGAGTAAACAGTACCAATACAGGATATCAGTATTTTATTTCTAGGCACAGTGTTCGTATCTGACAGACCTGTGGGAGCAATGTTTGTTAGCACTACCTGAATGTTGTCACACAAATTACCAGATTCCACATTAGTATTATGCACATACATCTCACTCTGTTACTGTACACACTCTGGTCACAGCTTGACAACGTGGGGGCACATGTGGGACATACTTAGCTTATTACTCTCATAACATTTTGGGGAGTTGCTAGAGTGACAGGTTTGTTCTTATATTTTCTTTGTATTTCTTGTTTGCTGCCTAAATGTCTGGGATCATACCACTGATTTGCCAGGGGGGCAGGGTGATAGGCAGCAGATATGGGCCGATTTACTGGACATTCTGGACATATCTGTACAGTTGTGGGGTATGATTCTGCATATAGCCTACTACCACTCCCAGGATTCAAACCATGGGTGTGTGTGCTAAAAATACAACAATTCAAGTCTCAGTTGAGTGTGCTATTTGGATTTTATTGTTGGTTGGTTCACTGTTTTCTGTCTAAGTCTCTCTCAGTTGTACTATATGACCTCTTGGGATTACAACAGTCATATACAGACATTCCTACATATTTTATTTATGTAGCACAGTTTGGGTAACACTGCTTAATACAACAGTACTATTAAGAGTTTGCAACTCTACATTACCATATGATACCAGAGTAAACACATGCAGTCCTGCAGTTAGACCTTTATTGTCAGGCTATTATGCTTTTATGCACATACAACCTATATGAGACTCTTTCTGCCATATTCTCTGGTGTATGGAGTACATGCCTTAAACAATGCAGGTTTTATACAGGCAATTCACTTACTACTACTTTTAGATTTATTTCCTATGACAGTACATGCAAGAGTATTACTAACCTTCCTGTCACAACCACTGCAGTCTACAGGCATGGGCTTCCTGGTTTGCAGCCCGCTCATCTGCCACTGGGAAAGACATAAGAGGAATATTTAGCCATACCTATCCATAATATACATGAGCTGGCAATTATTACACAGGTAGTGGACTGATGGTTACACACAGCTCAGACATCCCCTGTCCTCCTTGCCTCTTGGATCCATTGATCCAAGAGATCCCCCTTTCTCCACTTCAGGTCGGTGATAGTGATGCCTGATCTGCTCACCAGTTCAGGGTATGCCAATGGCACTGGTGAGGTCACGGACGAGATGGTCCCAGGCTTCCGTTTTGTATTGGGAACCCTTGTACTGGCCCTGCAGCATTCTCTGGTCATGGTCTTTCACAAGGAGTCCAGCCATGACTCTGGACTCCTGGATGCCCCAGCGCAACACCTGAAAGTGCACACCCTCTCCCATACCAGACATAGTGCCTACAGGAGGA
>NC_056737.1:537863575-537923575 GCF_019279795.1 Protopterus annectens
CTGAATGGATATTTAAAGGAAATGGGAATGACTAGCAGTAAAGATAAAAGTAATAGTTTGTGTGATGTGGTGAAAAACGAGGGGGTGTATTTTTCATTGAATGAGGTGTAATTGCTAGGAATATAATTTGGGAAAATGATGCAGTTATGATGTAATGGGAGGGTTTGATAAAAGAAATGAAAGAAATAAGTCTTCTATGGAGGACATATACATTAATATTCAGGAAAAAGGCTTACCTGGTGAATTCTGTGTTAATGGTTATATCATATATGTCAGCCATTTACAGGATTCCAGAAAAATATGAAAAGGGAATTATGCAATTGGTGTTTTCTTTTATATGGAGTTCAAGATTAAATCCAGTGAAAAGAGGTGTGTTGTAAATGAGTAAAGATAAAAGGGGAATGGGATTTGTAAATCCAGTTGTTATTCTGCTTTTTTAAACTTGTATAGATTATTAAAATGGGTAAAGGAAGAGAATGAAAAATTACTAGTGAGAATGATTAAATATAAGTACAAAAAGTTCTGGGAGATGTTGAAATAAGAAAGAGAGATAAATAATATGTAAATGAAGAAATTAAAAACTATCAAGAAAATATCCTAACATGGAAAATAAAAGATTCTGATATAGGGAAATATAGAAGGATGTGGTATAATAATGTGATGAAACAATATTATTAGGTAGATCCATGGGAAAGTTTACCAGAAGAAATCATTAAAGCCATTAAAGTAAAGAAAAGTGGTGTACCAAGACAGTATTTCCTATGGTGACTGATAATAAACAAGCTAGTGGTAAAGAGGAATATGTTAATTAAAAATAAACTTGAAAGAGTGTGTTTATTTTGTGGGGAGGAAGAGACAACAAAGCATGATTTCTGAAATGTAAAAGAGGCATGAAACTTTGGAAAAAGTTATGAGAAGAAATTCTTTTTGATAATATTAATGATACCACAATACAGATATTAATCTGATTACGTGTGGATATTATACAAACAAGAAAAAAGAATATGTGAGAAAGGAAGATAATTATTTATTGTATGTAATATGGGTTATTTGGAATGAAAGACTGAATGAAATTTTGTTTAATGGGAAATGGATTTTGTCAGATATATTGTGAAAAATTAGATTATGGTTGTGGAAGGAGTAGGGGTTAGTTATGGAAGAATAACTATGAGGATGTTATAAGAAAAATGCTAAACATTAAAAAAAATAAAAAAATGTCCCCAGGATTCAGCAAGCAGTCATACAGGAATAACTTATTCCAGCCTGGCAGGGACTGTTCCTGTTCAGCACGGCAGTGTGCCATGCATATTTATGAAGGCATGCTGCCATCCTCTAAAACGGACACAGTTCCATGTACGAGCACAGGGGGTGTGTCTGAAAGCAGAGCTCTCACAATACATATGCCCCCTGCACTCCAGAATTGCCTTTCGGCAATTAAAAATGAGTGAGAATGTTTGTAACAGCCCCAACCCATCAGGAAAACACAAAATATGTGGTCAAAGGCAAAAGGGACAATCGTCCCTCCAAGCATACCTCTCAACTCTACTGATTTTTGCAGAATGCCCAGATGTTTGCCTCATATTTTTGGTGTGTTCCCCCTAAAATGTGTACCTTTCTGGCAAATAGCTGAGGATTAAAGTCATTAAATAATGACAAAACATTTGAGTGCAAGACTTCACACATACATCAGAAAACTCATGCTAATGTAAAACCTATTATTCTATCAACTTCTTAAGTTTGTAAGAGCAAGATTTAAAATCTGTCCCTATCCCCCCCCCCCATCATTGTAGGCTTTGTCCAGATATTTTGCTCTAAGAGGTTGAGAGGTATGCTACCAAGCCAAAAGTTATTAGGATAACACAGGTAGCATAAGCACATAGAGCACACCTCCCAACCCATCAGAGTAAGGAATGTGGACAAAGCCAAAAGGGACAATTGTCCCACAAAGCAGACAGTTGATAAAATAACAGGTTTAGCATTAGCAGGGATATTCTGAAGGGTATAGATAAAATAACACAACAAACCTTTTTTTTTTTATAAATGCGATAAAGTTTAAGCATAGCCGCATGGGTGTGCCTGTTGCTTAGCTACGCTTAGTTCAGCTTAAACAGCACAAGAAGTTAAATAGCAAGAGACATCCACCATAAGCAGTATTGCAATAGTGTAGTGGTTAGAGCATATGCTTTGTAAACAGCCATCCCCGATTCGATCCCCACTGTAACCAATTCACATTTTACATGTGAAAGCAGTACATAAACATTTTTTTAGTATTACCTACTAAATAACATATATTTGTGAACCAGAGTACTGCATTAGGTCCAGATGGGAGGTGTCAGTTTAATAAAGTTGTGAACTCCCCATATAAACACAAGTGCCCTATACAGTATAGTCACACATGAATACATTTAATGAAAGCACATTGGGGGATGTCAGAGACAGTAAACAAATTTATAATATGTAATGAATGATGAATGAATGCCATACAGCAGATAGTCTATAAAATGAAAAATAAGCAATGTAAGCATTGCACAGCTCTGCTTACCAGGTGTAAGCATTGTGTAAATATAAATGCTAACCAATGAGTAGCCCAGCAAAGTGGATTTGCCCATTGGTAAGTAGTGCTGAACCTGTCCCTTTAAGCAATGCCAACCTTAGCTAAGCAGCTTTGCCCATAGCTTAGCTTAGCTCAGCATATTCAAAACCATCCAATCATGGCAAAGGGTGGGAAATTGTCCATATTTAAACCCCACAGGTGGGAATACAGCTCATAACTGGTTGCAGCTTCCCACTTTAGGCAGGAAGACAGGAGTTGGAGAGGGACTGTGCTTCCGGGTGCAGTACTGGGGCATACAGGAGTCCAAGGTCATGGTAGGACTTCTGGTAAAAAAACATGATGAGAGACTGCTGCAGGGCTAGTACCAGGGCTCCAAATATAAAACAGAAGCCTGGGACTGTCTCACCTGTGATCTCACCAGTGCCACTGGTATCCCTTAGACTGGTGAGCAGGTCAGGCACCACTATGCTGACTTGAAGCGGAGAAAGAGGGAAGTCATGGATGAGTGGGTCCAAGAAGTAAGGCAGAGGGGTGATGTCCCAGCAGTGTGTAAGTAGTCATACCATTACTGTTTACTAAAGTCCAGCATGTGTATGTCATGGATAGGTATGCCTAAATATGCCTCTATTTCCTTTACAGCTGCAGCAGAGTGGCCTGTGAATCAGGAAGGCCATGCAAGCAGGCTGCAAAGGCTGCGTTGTGAGGCTGGTGAGTAACAATCCTGCTTGTAGTAGTCATACCAAATAAATATAAAGTAGTAGAAAGTCATCTGGCAGTATAAAAACTGTTGTATGGGTTGTACTGAATAAACCAAACATGACAGTAATAGTCCCATATAGGTCATATTTAAATAAAACTGTAACTGCCTGGCAATAAAGCTCTAAATCCTGGACTGGTTGTGTTTACTCTGGTATTGTATGTCATTTATTGTTGCATTCTCTAAATACTAATGTGCTACATAAAACAAAATGTCCAGGAATCTCTGTGTAAGACTGTTGTAAATACAAGATCGGATTGTACAACCAAGAGAGACTTAGACAGAAAACACTAAAGAGACAAACAACAACATCCAAATAGCACACTCTACTATAACTTAAATTGTTGTATTTTTAGCAGACGCGGCCATAGTTTGAATCCTGGGAGTGGTAGTAAGCTGTATGCATAATCATACCTCTCAACTGTACAGATTTTTCAGAATGTCCAGATGATCGGGTCATATTTTCTGCCTGTTCCTCTCTCCCCCTGGAAAATCAGTGGGATGATCTCAGAATTGTAGTCACAAAATAATGACATAACATTTGATTTTCAGACCTCAAAATCTTCAGAAAATGTATACTAAAACATATCCTGTCACTCATGCAACTCTCCAAGTATATGACAGCAATATTCAAAACATGTCCTTATTTGTACCACCATGTTGTCAAGCTTTGTCCAGAGAGTGTACATTAAGAGAATGAGAGGTAAGTGCATAATATTAACTGGAATATGGGAATATGTGTAGAAACAGTTAACAAACATTCCCTCCACAGGTCTGTTAGATAAGAAAACTGTGCCTGCCAATAAAGATTTAAATCCTGGACTGGTAGCGTTTACTCTGGTAGAGTATGGCCTGACATGTAGCATTCAGTAACATCTGATATCAGAATAGTACTGTTGTATCAACCACTGTTTCTCACAGTTGTTGTATTGTTGTATCTTTCAGCTTTTCCCGGTTAGGGGTCGCCACAGCGGAACTCCGGTCCGCTAATGATTGGCAGTAGATTTTTACATACCGAGTTGCCAGCCCTGACTTACTACCTTCAATGAAGGTACGCCCACTCATGCATGTCTCCCACACAGAAGATGCTTTAGCTGAGAATTGAACAGGACAACGTCTTACTGTGAGGCAACAATGCTACCGCAGCACCACCACCGCAGTGTACTGTTTCTGTGCGACATAAAAATATGTGTAGGAATGTCTGTGTAAAACTGTTGTAATTACAAGGTCAGATTGTACAACCAAGAGAGACTTAGATAGAAAACAGTGAAAAGATAGACAGCAATATCCAAATAGCATGCTCTACTGTGACTTAAATGGGTGTATTTTTTGCAGACACAGCCATGGTTCGAATCCTGGGAGTGGTGGTAAGCTGTTTGAATAATCATACCTCTCAACTGTACAGATTTTTCAGAATGTCCAGATGATTGGGTCATATTTTCTGCCTGTTCCTCTGTCCACCTGGCAAATCAGTGGGATGATCCGAGAATTGTAGTCACAAAATAATGACATACATTTGATTTTCCGACCTCAAAACCTTCAGAAAATGTATATTAAAACATATCCTGTCACTCATGCAACTCTCCAAGTTTATGACAGTAATATTCAAAACATGTCCCTATTTGTACCCACATGTTGTCAAGTTTTGTCCATAGTGTGTGCATTAAGAGATTGAGAGGTATGTGCATAATATTAACTTTGAATCTGGGAATATGTGTAGAATCAGTCAGGTAGTGTTAACAAACATTCCCTCCACAAATCTACCAGGTAAGAGATGTAAGAATTTAGCTATAAGACAGTTGAAGTATACACTGTTTACAAACATACCACTGCCCAAACCAAGGCGATAGGGTATTGTAATAATACCTGTACCTTAATGATTAGATCAGTGATCATTAAAGTTGTGAGTAGTACAAGGGTATATGAATTGTTAATTGACATCCCCCCACCATATTTGCAACAATAATCTAAATACACAAATCAATGGTATGTTTACACCAAACCTACTGTTGGGACATAAGCCCTATTGCTCAAAAAATATTGAAATGTGTTTTATAAATGTTCCATGTTAAAATACTATCATTGGTGGCCTGTTGCTATCAATGTAACCTGCAGGCCATTGTAATGGCCACTGTGGTTCCATATATGCATGTGTTCTGTTTGATATGCAATTGTTCCATATCTGGTGTTTTGAGTTAATGGGAATATCTATGCATGCTGTTATAACTAATCCCGGATTGTGTTGACTATTACTAACCCACATATGTTTTAAAACTGCAACACCATAGCACATATGGGAAGGCTGGGCCCAGCGGACCCACCTCTCCCACCTCATCTGGCCGTGGCACCAGACCCCAGCACACCTGGGACTCACCCTGGGACCTCCTCATCTGCCGGTCCTGCACCACCTTTGGGTGGAACCTCCTCAGGGGATGGGGTTCATCCCCCCTGGGAGCGGGCGCGGACAGGATCCTGTCACCCAAGTCAGGTCTGATGACTGGTGTATAGCGAGCTCCAAAGGGAGTTTGGAGATCTATGCCAGCTTGAGGGCTACATTGTGCATTTAGAGGGTCAGCCTGCCTCTCCTGCTTAGCCCCCAGCACAGCCACCTTCAGGGCCATGAAGGTGCAGTAGTGACTGACCATGGGTGGGGACCTCAGTCCCACTGTTTCCATTTGGGGCTCATGGGCGTCCAATTTCCAAATACCCCTCCCCATCCAAGGTGTTTACCCCCCACATGTGTCATATACAGCCCTTGTATGCTGTCTTGTCTGTCTTGTCTGTCTTCCTACCCAACCTACCTCCCCAAATATACTTACTATCCTTCCCAACATCCCACTCTCACCTTAAAAAAAAAAGGCAAACTGTACCCCCCAAAAAATGTTGCCCCATACATAGCTGTCCATTTTCCACACATGTCCACTGGACACATGTAATCTGGTTTAATTGGCTTCACAACACATTATTATTGTCCTCACCCCTCTCCCAGGAGTTTGAGTATCCAAATTTACCTACAAATTCAGCACATATGCACAGCTGTTGCTTTAGAAGAAATGGACAGCTATGGATCTTCCCTACCCCCGTCCTGCACAACCAAAGCTACTTTCCCTATTGTTTTTCCCTCCACATGCCCTCTTTTTCACCACTTTCCTATCACCACTTTTTTCTTTTCTTTTAAAGAAATTAGCATGAGGGTAAGCACTTTTAAGCAGTAGTAAGCAGGTTTAAGCCTGTTTGTGTGGCAGCAAGCAATGGCTACACAGATAAGCACTGTCAGGCTAACTGTCTGTAAGCATATTTAACTGGAAGTTAGCATTGCTTACCATCGTGCAAACCCACGCAAACCCACTTACAACTGCTTAAAAGTGCCTTAATCACTCTGTATCCAACAGCTCTTGTTCTGCCCAGCAACAAAATAATCAGCCGTTGCAAGTTTTGAACACAGGACCCTGTACACCATAACCACAGTGATTTACCACTAAGCTATTTGAGCTGTACATAAATTTGATGTTTTCTCAAACATATCATGCAGCACAGTCATTCAACAGTATGGAAAATGTATTTATATATGTAGATGTATATATATATATATATATATATATGTATATATATATATATATATATATATTTATATATATATATATATATATATATATATATATATATATATATATATATATATATATATATATATACACATACATACATATATATATATATATATATATATATATATATATATATATATGTATATATGTATACATGTAGACATACATAAATATATATATATATATATATATATATATGTGTGTGTGTGTGTGTGTGTGTGTGTGTGTGTGTGTGTGTGTGTGTGTGTGTGTGTGTGTGTGTGTGTGTGTGTGTGTGTGTGTGTGTGTGTGTGTGTTGCATTCACACATTGGATCCACACTCTCAACTTCTCACTGCAAAACATCTGACTAAAGGCAATGTTAATGAGGGTGAAGGGGTCCAAAATAATAATCTCTTGTAATTATTGCCATTATCCCTTCCTCCACATCTGAACAGGTCTGCCTTGCAACACAGTAACCTGCACTTTCAAGTCTTGAACCCAGGACCCTGCACAACATAGCCACAACAAATTAACAGTAAGCCATCTCAACTGTAAGACATCAGGATGATATATATCTGTTACATAGCATGCAGAACAGTCAGTCTACTGTAGGGAATGTACAATGTGGAAGCGATAAACACACACACACACACACACACACACACACACACACACACACACACACACACACACATATATATATTATATATATATATATATATATATATATATATATATATATATATACACACATACATACACATATAAATATATAACTACTTATAGATATGTCTAAAAAGAGAGTATATATATATATATATATATATATATATATATATATATATATATATATATAGGGTGCACAGCGTATCAAACAGCCATTATTCCTACAGTTGCCACCTTTTAAAATGACCAATGTCTGATTCTTTCCTACAAATGAGAATTATTGCATGAAACATATACCCACATACAATGCAAAGGACATGACACCACACACAAGTTTGCATACATAGAAATGTTTATTTGTGTACTATTTCAGTTATTTATGCCATTTCTTATAGCAGTTAGGTGTTTGAAATACATAATAAATGATTACTGCAACTCTCAAACAAAACATATGATACAGTAATCTGACAAACATAACATACTTTGCTGTCCAGGCTAAGGCCTTCAAGTAGTACAACAGTAAAAAAAAAACACTTGCCTTGAAGATAAGAACCAATCAACACTTAATTACAGATGTAGTTCAGCAGCCTCCAATTACATTCTGTACTCAACCCCTAGGGGGAAAGGTATTAGTTGTCACAACGTAAATGTATCTGTTACATAACAATCCTTTGCTTAAAACATCACTATCACACTTACAAACAGAACTGTGTGTAAGACAGTAAACTCTAGCCCACCACTGTTCCTATGGTGAAACATATGAAAATGTACAGCCATATACCTTAATGTTTCATACTACTGATATCCCCTTACATGTTGCAACAGCCCAAGTTAAAAACATTTAATAACCCTCCCCCATAAAATGTCTTACAAGGGCATATAACAATGTTCTCCATAGACTGTCCTCTGGACTGTACAAGGTCACACATGTTTTGTCCAGCTATAGCACTCATATATATGGATCCTACCCCACTATTTGTGTGGGAGTTTAAAACATCACTGAAATGATAGCAGGAATGCCAGCACTAAATAATGATAGGCCATTACCTAACAACCTCTTACTGCATGACATCTGGACAAAGCTTAATATATAAGTGGAGGACAGAAGCTGTAACACAGGGCCATATTTTAAATATTGCTGTTATACACTGTGAAAGTTGCTAGTGTCAGAGGATTGGTTGCAGCATACCCCTACTCAGGAATATGAAGTCAGAAATACAAATGGATGTTGCCATGTACTGGTAGCAATCAACGGAGAGAATGCCACTTATATGTCAGAGACAAGACCTGTGTGGTGAACAGACAAAACATAACAGCCAATCCTCTGGCCATCATGTGGATAGGCCCACAGTTGAGAGCTATGCAGACAGATTGCATTCCATGCAAAACTAGCATATACACACAAACCCTGTAAAACTAGTAGTATTCAATGCATATAACAGCAATACTCACACACTGTCCATAGGTCTGGAACCTTATACAAACATGTAATTGACCTGTGTCCGCAAGTCCTGTTGTAAGAGGTATTGCTACCTGCTGTCTGTAATGCTGCTGCCCAAACACAGGAAGGATGTGTTCCATACAGGAAAGGTAAAGGGACAACGCCCACATGATGTAGTCATTTATAGTAGTGGGTTGCTATGACATTGGCTATTGGAAGTACTACACAACTGGCTGCATGTAATTAGCAAGTGGGTAACACCAATTGGTGCAGAGGCCATCACCTCATCATGAGCATCACCTAAAAAAGTCATGGTGCAACCTATTCAAACCAGCTCAATCCTTGTAGTGGAGAGAGAGAGAGAGAGAGACAGGGACAGACAGAAAAAGAGAGAAATAAAAAAAAAATACAAAAAAAAAACAACAAACCAACCAAGGAAGATATCCAAGTGGTACACAGAAGAGAGCACAATAACAAAACAGGTATGTGAAACATGTCAGCATGTAATTGAATGTAGTACTGGGTCTGTAATAATGGGATAGATAATGTTGAAAGATTTATATGTGCCATCAAGACTTGCTGTAATGATGTCCCACTAAACAACTGCTATGGACATAGCATCTGGCCCTGTGGGCAGTGGGCCATACCTGTCAGCTGTGCAGATCTGTACAGAATGACAAGATTTAAGCCATCATAGTGTTTGTTCTGTTCCTCCAAACATGTATATTAGTCTGGCAAATAGCTGAAGGTGGAAGTAATGAAGTCATGATAGACACATGAGTTTCAGACCCCACCACCTTCATAACAGTCATGGTAATGTGAAATGTATCATGCACAAACTTCACAGGTTTGCAATAGGCATATCTACGATCTGTCCCTATATATATATATATATATATATATATATATATATATATATATATATATATATATATATATATATATATATATATATATATATATATATATATATATATATATATATAGATATATATCCCAATGTTAGGCTGTGTCCACATGTGACACTCTGATTCGTAGCAAGGCAGAACAGTGAAGCTATGGAGGAAGGAGGTTCAGAGTTTGGATTCGATGTCTGAATGCACTCCACACACACACACACACACACACACACACACACACACACACACATATATATATATATATATATATATATATATATATATATATATACATATATATATATATATATATATATGTATATATATATATATATATATATATTTGTATGTCTACACAGATTCACTATACAATCTCGAAATACTGAAATGTCGAATTTCAGTATTTCGAGACTGAATGGTCAAAAAACCACATACACGAAAACCCACAATCACGAACACTACAATCGTGACCATTCACACACACACACACACACACACACACAAACCAGGACATAATCACACACACACACAAACACCTACCTAACTAAACAAACATAACAACACACATAAACACACTTAACCTACCTATAAGCAGGGGGGCAAGCCCCCCTGCACCCCACACACACCCCTACTTATATATTCTAACTCTGAGGTCACATTAAACACACAAACACACAAAAAACACCACCGCACACACTCACACACACTATAATCCCTACCCATTATCCTCAAATACACAACACTTACCTCAAACTCCAGATAAATCCACAAACTGCACCACACATCATGAACGTGGAACCACAATAGCGGTGGATTCGACATTTGCGGATTCGGCATAGTGTAGTTTCGGTTAACTGCACTTTCCACTATTTGGTCTCAACGTACTGAATTTCGACATTTCAGTATGTCGAGATTGTCTAGTGTATCCATCTACACACACACAAACACACACACACACACACACACACATACACACACACACACGCACACATATATATATTCAGGGCTGTGATACTAGTTTCTGAGTTGCCCATAACTTACTTGGATGGAAGGAAGTTTCTGTGTTCTCCTGCGAGAGAGGGGAGCTTTGAGCAACCTAACTGTCCCTGGAGGAGTGGTTCCAGCCCAGAAGTTAGCAGTCTATTGGCCATTTTGGGCTAAATTCTATCTCTTTCATTTCCCCACTATAAAAACTGCATTTGCGCGGTTTTGCGCACCGGGCAGTGCCGGGTAGCTATGGTTAAATTATTCCCAGCTCCACTAAAATCTCCTCTTCAGTTTTTCCCTTGAAACTAGTCTAACTCTCAACCTAAGCACTCAAAAAGCATCTTACAGTCCAGCTCTTGCTCAGACCTAATAGCAAGCACTAATATACCCTGACACTGATTGCCCAGCAGGGCAAGACTCTTTATTCACCCCTCACCAACCAAGCGACTAAGCAGCTCACCCTACTATTCAGGCATGACCAAAGGGCAACATCAGGTGCACTCTCCAGTCCAGCTGGTGAATCTGGGTATCCTGAGGCAATGTTACAACTGCCTCATGTACACAGACAACCCTCTCCTCCTACGACAAAACAGTAACATATGCGAGAGACGCAATTATACAGCCAAACTGGAAGCTAAGTTGTCTCCACCCAAGACTGGAACAGACAGTCAAGAGGAGAAAGGAAACACTTGCACCACAACTCCAGCTGCACACTGACCTACTAAAACAGCACTGGCAAAAAATACACATAAATACACAAATTCATACTCGGATGCTCTAAATAAAAACCTGCAAAAGCATCAGAGACCTCCAAAGCAGACACCCAAACAACCTGCACTTCCCATCACAAACCAGAAAACACATAAAACACAAAATCAGTGTGCCGCACAATCACAGCCCTTAAGGTGAAATAGCATACTTAATACACTAGTAATAGGTGACTCTATTGTCAGGCACACTGACGTCCCACTCACTAGGCTGGACAAGCAGAAGGTTACTGTTAGCTTCCTGTCAGGACCCAGAATCCACCACATAATACAAGCACTCAGGTCACTCCAGAACAAGTATAAATAGGACTCTGTCATTGTTCATGTTTATGTGAATGACCTGAGATGTACCTCCCTGGACTACATGAAAAGAGACATGGAAGTGCTCTCTGATCATGTAGCCCAGGCTGGTATGACCCTGAACCTGAGTAGCATCCTGCCCTCACCAAGAATGATACCTCAGTATAAGGAAAAAATGATCAATTTCAACAACTGGCTAAGCTTCTGGTGTCATTCAAAGGGGATCCAGCGTCTGTCAGCCTGGGACGACATGCTCGACAGGCCTCACTGCTTCGCAAGAGACGGCTTGCACCTGTCACCCCTAGGCTTTTGAATACTGGCTGAGGCTCTTGCTGCCCCCATAGTGCCTTTTTTAGGCAAGGCTCAAAAGTCAAACCCACCTCTGTAAACAACACAATTAACAAAAAAACGAGGGTTATGCTACTCAACACCAGGAGTTTAAATCTCAAAATGCACGTGCTCGAAGCACTCCTCAGTATGGAGAACTTTGACATCTGTGCAGTAACTGAAACCTAGTTCAAGGCTCCAGAGAGCACCCCAGCACTACTGGGCTACAACTCATACCACACATTTCGGCCACAGAACACGGACCAAAATACAAAAGGAGGGCGTGTATCCATATTCATCAAGGATGCCTACACCTCCAGGTTAGTGGTGCAGCATGATACCTCTGAGATCATCCGTGTGCAACTAACATCAGGCAAATCTGCAATGCAAATTGTTGCCTGCTACAGATCACCCTCCATGACCCAGGACCACCACTCCACCTTTCTGGAGACACTGGAAAGCATGAAGGTCCTACCAAACACCCTGATATTGGGTGATTTCAATTACCCTACCATTCACTGGGAAAACTACTTGAGTACAAATTCCCAGGCCCAGAGCTTCCTGGAATTCATAAACTCAAATGCACTGGATCAGCTAGTAAACTCCCCTACCAGAGGTGAAAACATATTGGACCTGGGCATCACCAACATGGGCGACAGGTGTTCCACACTGGAGGTCAACCCATCACTGGTTAGATCAGACCATAAACTAATCACTCTGGATGTCCACACCCCACCACCACCCCCAACTAAGGAAACCACAGTAAAAAACCTTTCTAAAGCAAACTTCACCTTACTTAAGACAGAGGTGGTAAGTTTCACAGCCCCCACGCTAAAGGATAACGCTGCCCAAGATGCAGAAACCTTTACAAATGCACTCTATGAGCACCTACAAGGATGCATGGATCATGCCATCCCTAGCAAAACCAAGACTCACTCCTCTAAGAGAAGGAAACCAATTTGGTGGATCCCTGCAATAAACAGGCTATACAATAGAAGGAGGAAACTAGTTCAGAAAAAAAGCAAATCTCAAGAAGGAAAGACATCCCTGATCAGTATCAGTAAGAAATTGAGGTCCCTCATGAAATCATCCAAGGCTAACTTCAAAAGAAAAATAGCCAAGGATTCAAAAGATAACCACAAAGCCTTCTTTAGCTATGTTAAGAATCTAAGTGGCAACTCGCAAATATGCACTGAACTAGTGCAAAATAGCACAAAATATACTGAACCTACTGATATTGCCAACATCCTGGCAGATAGATTCAGTGCAAACTTCACCCCCTCTCATCTCCAAAAGGGCCCACAACAATACTGGAAAAGTGTACTGTCCCAAAAATCACAGACGCACAGGTGAAAACAGCCCTTTCAAAAGCCAAAAACACAGTGTCAGTGGGACCAGATGGTGTCCCAGGCTGCGTCGTGCACAAACTACAGAACGAACTAACCCCCCACCTAAACACGCTGTTCAACCTCAGCCTCTCCACAGGCTATGTGCCCATAGAATTGCACACAGTGATGGTTACTCCTCTACACAAAGGAGGGGCCACAACTGACCCTGGTAACTATCGCTCCATAAGCCTGACTAGCCTGGTCTGCAAGGCTATGGAGCACATCATCATGGAACTCATTAACAAAGACATTGGGAACCTCCAAACACTTGACCCAACCCAGTTCATCTTTGTTAAGAGCAGAGCATGCCTACTAAACCTGGTTGACTTCTTCAAGACAGTCACCAAGACCATAGACGAGGGAAAGGTGGTTCACACAGCCTACCTTGACCTCTCCATGGCTTTCAACACCATTCCCCACTCGGGTATTACAGAAAAACTCACCAGCCCAAACATAAACCCCTACGTCACGAGATGGGTTGCCAACTAGCTTGCAGACAGAACTCACCCAGTAAGAATAGTGGGCTCCAGGTCCGACTCTAAACCAGTCACAAGTGGTGTCCCATAAGGCTTGGTCCTGGGACCCCTACTGTTCGGCATATACTTCTCAGAAGTACAGGCAAACACAGGAGGACTATGGCTAACCAAGTTCACCAATGACTGCAAACTGGGAGCCATAATTGACTCTCCAGCTGACACGGACATCCTCCAAAGGGGCCTTGCTGAGACGAACACCTGGTGTCAAAGTCATGGCCTCAAGCTAAATGCCAAAAAATGCATAGTCATCCCATTTGGGAAAAACAAAACACCCACAAATTACCACATAGGTGGCAGCCTCCTTAATACAGAAGAGATAATAAGAGATCTGGGGACCCAGGTAGATAGTAATCGCTCCTTTGACAATCATATTGCCAAAGTAGTTAGGAAATCCTTCTATGTGGCCCATATAATTACTAAAGGGTTCGCATCTAGAAATAAAGAGGTTATAGTGCCCCTCTACTCATCACTCATTAGACCCATCATAGAGTACAATGCTCTATTTGGGATGTACCTCACAAGACACTTCCAACAGCTGGAAAGACCACAAAAGTACCTCATCAAGAGGATTACTGGTCTCAAACATATGTCCTATGCAGCACGACTGAAAAAATTCTGGCTGCATTCAGTGGCATATCGCTTACTCAGAGGTGATCTCTGCCTGACTTACAAAGTCATGTCCAACTCAGAATTGATGGACATGCTCCACCTAATGAAATCCAAGTCACTGCGAGCCACGCGCTCTAGTGAGCTAAACCTCACCACAACAATAAATAGAACATGCTGGAGGGATAGATTCCTGTCACAGAGACTCCCCATGCTTTGGAACAAAATTCCAAATTACATCAGGCAGAGCCCCTCACTAACACTCTTCAAGAGAAACCTTAATGAGTGGATGGGTAACAGAAATTACACCCCAGGGATCACTTCATTGGCTC
This sequence comes from Protopterus annectens, assembly GCF_019279795.1. Classification (NCBI taxonomy): domain Eukaryota; kingdom Metazoa; phylum Chordata; order Ceratodontiformes; family Protopteridae; genus Protopterus; species Protopterus annectens. The sequence continues at coordinate 537,878,725 of NC_056737.1, forward strand.
TGCTTGATAGAGGATCAGTTAAAGGCGAAAGCCTACACACTCTGGCTAGGCTTATAAATGCCCTCAGGCAGATAGCCTAGTACCTACCTATTAACCTATGAATATATATATAAATATATATATATATATATATATATATATATATATATATATATATATATATATATATATAGACATGTATGGCTACATATATACAGATACATATATATATATATATATATATATATATATATATATATGTATAGACGTATGTCTACATATATACAAACACACACACACACACATATATAGATGTGTGTGTGTGGGTATATATATATATATATATATATATATATATATATATATATATATGTGTGTGTGTGTGTGTGTGTGTGTGTGTGTGTGTGTGTATATATAAATATATATATATATATATATATATATATATATATATATATATATAAATACATTTTCCACTGTTGGATGACATGATATGTTTGAGAAAACATCACACATATCTGCAGCTCAGATGGCTTAGTGGTAAATTGCTGTGGCTATGGTGTTTATGGTCCTGGGTTAGACACTTGCAAGGGCTGATAATTTATTTTCTGTCCAGAACAAGGGCTGTTGGATATAGAGTGATTAAGGCACCTGTAAGCAGTTGTAAGTGGGTGCAAAATGGACAGTTATATATAGTGTGAAATTCGTGTGAGAAACAGATTGCCCTTTTTTTGTTAAGGTGAGAGTGGGATGTTGGGGAAGGATAGTAGGCATATTTGGGGGGTTGGTTGGGTCAGAAGACAGACAAGACTGACAGCATACAGGGATGGTGTATGACACATGTGGTGGGTAAACACCTTGGACGAGGAGGGGTGTTTGGAAATTGGAAGCCCATGAGCCCCCAAATGGAAACAGTGGGACTGAGGTCCCCACCCATGGGCAGTCACCACTGCACTTTCATGGCCCTGAAGGTGGCTGTGCTGGGGGCTGAGCCAGAGGGGCTAGCTGACCCTCTAATTGCATCATGAGGGCCTAAAGCTGGTGTAGCAGATCCCCCAATTCTCTGCGGAGCTCCCTATGCACCAGACCCTGGACCTGACTTCAAGTGACAGGATCCTGTCTGTGCATGCTCCCAGGGTTGGGACAAGCATCATCCCCTGAGCTGGTTCCACCTGAAGGTAGTGCAGGACCAGCAGATGAGGAGGTCCAGGGGAGGGTCCCAGATGTGCTATGGCCTGGTGTCACAGCCAGATGAAGTGGGAGAGGTGGTTCTACTGGGAACAGCCTTCCCAAACATGCTAATGTGTTGCAGTTTTAGAACATATGTGGGTAGTAATCATCAAAACAATCCAGGATTAGTTATAACAGCATGCATTAATATTCCCATTAACCCAAAACACCAGATTTGGAACAGCTGCATAGCAAACAGAACACATGCATATATGAAACCACAGTGGCCATTACAATGGCATGCAGTTTACATTGTTAGCAACAGACCACCAATGATAGTGTTTCAACATGGAACGTGAATAGAAACACATTTTAATATTTGTTGCACAACAGGATATATCTCCCAACAGTAGGTTTTGTGTAAACATACCCATTGATTTGTTTGTTCAGATTATTCTTGCAGATATGATGGGGGGTAGAGAGAGAGATGTCAATTAACAACTATTATATCCTTGCAGTATGAGGTCCTCAGACCTTTTTTTCCTGTTTATGTCTTCCAGGTACCATGTCCTGGAAGCATCTCCCTGCTTATACTCCACAGGAGAATGAAATAATAATAAACTACGTTGTGCATCTCCACAAAACCCTCTTTGGGCATATGGCCCATGATCTGCAGGAGAGGACTGCCCTGTGGAATGAGCTCATCCACAGGGTAAACAATGTCGGCCTGCATAACTGCTGTTATGAGCAGGTACGACATCATTGCATTGACCTCATCCGCCACGCCCATCAGCATGCTGCTGCAGTTAGGAGGGACCAGCTAGCCACAGGTGTGGGTCATGCCATCCAGACCCCACTGACACATGCTGAGGAGCTCCTTGCCAGCCTTGGGACACTCGCCCACCAGCCAAGCCAGGAACCTGATGATAGCATTGTGGAGATGGGTGATACCCACACAATGGACAAGGAGTGTACAGGTAAGGCCCCAGGGCACATTAGTAGACCACTGTTGCTTATCCATCTTCATCTGTAAAGTATCATCATGCATATGTCAGATAACATAGTCTGTTGCTGCAGTGTAGCAATGAACAAATGTACATATTCTCTAATATTGTGGGTTTATACTGTTGATGTACTGAAATGCTGCTCCCACCCTGTACCAAGGCCACAGGTGTGGCTACTGACATCACATCTCTCACACAACTATGTAGGTCCCTCTGGTACACCTCTGGGGTATCAGCCTGTAGCTGGTGAATATGGAGTTTTTTGTTCAGGTTTGCCAATACACCGGCCATGTTATGGCCATGGTATTTGCCATGCACACATTTAACACACCTACCCATAATGCATGCAGTACATGTTCATTTATTGTTGCTGTTAACTGCACTGCATCACAGTGGTCACCATGGTGGCATATCTGAAGGGTATGTAAGAGTCCTGCAGTATACCTAACAATCTGTCAGTGCAAGATGTGTGGACAGAGATGAACATAATGGTGGGACAAATGGACTATGGTAGGTACATGTCTGAAACATTACCCTTATACAGTGGCTGCAACAGTGTATACACCACTATTACAAAGGCAACTGTTACAGATCTACACAATGGCATATCACAATACCACATTCCACACCTTTTAAAACCTGTAATGTGATCATAACATGAGCAATGAATGTGTAATATGGAATCCTATGTTAGGACAACGAATATGGGGAATACATACCTTAACAAACACTGGAAGCATATGTGTGCACACACTCCAAATAACATATTGTGGAAGTAGCTTTTGAGGTACTGGCAGCATTCACTCTTCTTGAGTATGCACCTTCCATCAAGTACAGAGCCTCAATGTCACAACAAGTAATGGTCTACTGTCCAAGAAGTGTGTCCATGACATGTGTCCACTCACCTGCAACAGAGACAGCTGTTGATTGCACACATTGTACAAAGCATGGAATGGATCCCATATCCAAAAGGTAGCACTCAGGAGTGGGAGATGTAGCCTTACCTCACCATTGCAGATACCATGGCAAACAGTGCAACAGTCATGTATGTTACTATGAAGTATGAGACAACATTAATGTAGAAAATAAACAGATGCCCATCCAAGACAGATGACAACACATGTTGCAAACTGGTCATGAAGGCTGCCCTGAAACATGCAGCAACACTGAGGGACTTGCAGGAATATCTAGCAAGTAGTGCCTGTGCAGTACCTGTGTCGACAATTGTCTGGACTCTGCATAAGTGTGGCCTATGGGTTAGAGTAATCAGATGGAAGAGTTGTTCTACAGGAAACATCATCCAGGGCTCTCTACATGTATATGCATAACATCAAGTCTCCTAAAGACGTGTTGCAATGTGTAATGGTGTACCAAGACCAAGGCTGAAACCTACAGACAGTATTAATAAAGATACATGTGGTGATCAACACTTCATTCCACCTCAGGCCCACCATCCCCATCTGTAGCTTGCTGGTGCCAGTGTACACCTTTAGGTTTGCTGCTCATTAGCAGGAACTAGGCTGGGAGACATGGTGTTCTGCATTTGCAACACTGCAAAATGACACTCATATGTGGCCCATAGTTGTCAAGTGTCTGCAAAAAGGCTGAGGATGAGGAGGGGTGTCATCCTGCAATACAACAGTGAACTGAAGCATACATCCAAAGCACACTAAGAATGGCTGTATTTGAACACAGTCAAGGTCATGAATTGTGCCAGACGTAACCCTGACTGCACAGCAATAGTGAAGGCACTGTGTGACCTCCAAGGGCTATGCACATGAGTTGACCTTGCAATCTGGCAGAGTTGAGGGACATTTGTAGGCTGGAGTGACCAAATAATGGCAAGTGAAGATGGGCCATGCTAGTATACCCCTCCAAGGAATAGTGACTGCTGTAGTTCACTTAGGTGCTGCAACAAACCATTATGTTAAGGGTGTGCACACTTATGCAACCCACATATTGTATGCATCCCAATCAGCATCTGCACAACTAACACATTTGTTTGATACTGCATTTAATTCCACAGGTCATATGTCACATATCAGGTGTGTGTAATGTTAACATATGCAGTATTGTGGCCCCATTGCATATCAGGGAAGAGGCTGGCATGTCAATAAAGGTGTGTACACTCCTCATAGCCACAGTAAGCTTTGATGGTTGTCAGTGTAATTGGATTTTATTGCACATACATGCACTGCTGATGATGAGATCTGCAAATCAGAGGTCATGCATTCACTATTGACATCTATGCTCATATCATCCCAGATATGTGTCAGACAAACACATAGGGGCTGTGAGCAACAGAGTAAAATAACTGCCACACATATACACATTCAGCAATGGTGTGTAAACTCGTGAGGTATGGTGCACAGTACATGCCAGGGTGCTGAACAGGTGCACATCAATACTGTGTACATGGGTGCAGTGTGTTCCAGGGGAAGGCGCATCACCTACTAACACAACTCATGCATCACAGAGATGTATAATGCTGGTAACAGGGATTGAGTATAGCTACAGTGCATGCTGTTGAGTGCCATATGTCATGCATGTTGACTGTTTGGTAATGAGAGGTCTGTGTAATATCTTTGTGCCACCTCACCTGTAAGTGTGTGTGTGTGTGTGTGTGTGTGTGTGTGTGTGTGTGTGTGTGTGTGTGTGTGTGTGTGTGTGTGTGTGAGAGTGTGTGTACAGGTACGCAATGACGGACAGGTCTTAAATTAAGTTTTTTGTTTTCCCCCTCACAGGTGGCAAAGTGGGTCAGGGTCCCTCCTGCAGGCAAACTGATGTTAGTGTCCATACAGATTCTGACAATGATGATAGGTATGATGAGGCACAGGCAGGGTTGTCATGGGGTGAAGCTGTGGCATTGGTTGCCATCCCACTGTTATCCACCCCATTCCTGCACACAGTTACATTGCCTATACCTACCCCATCACCAGTGGCCATAGATGAGGGACAGTTGGCGGGTGGTGGCATGGGATAGGACAGTGTGGTGACTACGGCAAGTGTGTCTCTACACAACAGTCATATCTGGATGCCCGGTGAGGTACCACACAGGCAAATGTACAGGGGTGCTTGTAGGAGGGTTGCTGGCCATTATGCCTCTGGCAGAAGTGCCACAGCAGGTGTCACCAGACGCATGTTTCAGGCCATCATGGAGGCATAGGCATGTACGGATTTTATACCAGATAGAGTCTGAGGTTCCAAAGGGCCACTTATTCTGCTATACTTGACAACATCCGTGATCTAGCAGGTGTCCACCATTATTTTGCAGAGGTCCTGGATAGATGGTTAGGTGAGATGGTGGGAAACTGCAACCATGCAATGTCTGTGTTAGAGCATATGGTGGGAGTAGGGCGACAGCCAGGTGGACATAGGTCAGCAACACCAACAGGTGGAGGTCTACATCGATGTGCAGCAAGTCACAGCAGCTTCTGTAGTGGCAGTACCAGCACCAGAACTGCAGGGGGGGCACTGTCCACGCCACAACACAGAAGGCCATGTGCACGTGGTCCTGGCCTGTCACAACAGGGACCCGGATCGAGCGGACATTTGTCATCATCAGGGGAGAGTACCATATCTGGGCTTGTACCTTGTAGTGCCCGTGGAGCCCCTGGCAGGCACAGTTCTCCTGTCCATGGGCAGAGACGGTGAACTGCACACCCTGCCATGTATGGTCTGCAGCTGTCCAACAAACCCCTGTATAGGGCAGCCACATGACAGAACTGTGTGCATACATACACACACACACACACACACACACACACACACACACACACACACACACACATCACCAACACAGCTAGGACACCTCCATACCTACACACACCACATCTGCACAGCCCAATTGATAACAAAACCCCCTAACACACAAATGTCAACCAAACGGCTCAGCCTAGGTCCCTGGCAAACCCACAACACACCCTGCGGATATGATGATACCTGTGCCACATCCCTGTCATCCATACCATTGATGCAGGGATGGGCTAATATGGTTCTGATGCACAGGGTGAATGTACTAAGATTTAGCAATATAATGCTATGTAACTTGTTTTCAGCTGGAAAATTTAAGGCTTACATGTCAGGATGTGTAGCAGTCCAGCAATGATGCATTATAGCTGTTATTAACACTGACTGATTGTGGTCTCCATAATGAATACAGTGTGTGTTGTAGGTGTCTATGTGTGAGCAGGATGTTGGTCTGCTGTTGTTTCCCACAAGGGGTATGGCACTGTGGTGACACATTGTCTGTGTCATATCCTGGGTACAGCTGAACACAAGTAACAGGTCTGTATAACAGTTACTGCATCTGCCACATGGCTGATAGATCTGAGGGGTGTATACAGGTGAGTGCATGGTGGCTGATGTCAGCAGCCCTTCTAGAGTGGATAACGGTAAGTGTACTGGGTGGCACACACCACATGTTTGTGTACAACACACACATACACACACACACACACACACACACACACACACACACACACACACACACACACACACAGAGGCTTTGGTGTTGATGCAATACACAGAGAATACTGTACACATGGATGCACTTAATTTTGCAGTGAACCCATTTTGTCCTATGTAATTCCACCAAGACAAAACAGGCAAAACATCACATCAGTAAATAATCAGTCTACTACTTTAATGTCATTGACGATGGTTATGGCAGGGTATATGTTTTCTTTCCCAATGTAGTGCAATCCTGGAGTTGGCAAACATATGTGTGCTGGTGTGGGTGGCATACCCCTCCACTTTGGAGGGTGTGGGGTGGCGTAAAACCCCACATAGTGTGATTGACAACTACTTAACCTGTTAACATAAAATGTACAGTATTACAGCCGACTAAGCGGGGGTATACACACAACAATAATCCCAATGAGGGTAGCTGTGCCCACAGCATCCACAACCAACTATATATACCAACTCCAGTAGTGCTGTACAGCTGTACAGTGGGGAAGAGGGCAATAACACATCTACCACTAGTTTTGATGGAATGAATTTCCACAAGATGATTCCTCTGAAATGTTAGCATTTGCCAGTGAGTTCTTGGACTGATGACCTCCTGGGACATGTATTTTCTGCAAACTGAAGTAGATCCCTTCACATATATACACACTTACTTGGCAACACTGAGAGTAGAACCCCTACCTAGGTACTTATTGCTACTACTGTGTTTAGCCTTAATTGTACACACCACACTGTTTTTAGGATGAGGTGTGTCCCGAGTTTCTTGTTAAGTGAAGAACATCAGCAGGCCTTGTACAGTATGGTAATGGGGGATATACTGGGTGTTAATTGACAATACATAGTATGACATACTGTCATATACACATTGACAAACACATAATAGTCATAGACACATATGAGAGACCTGTACAGGTCAGATGTACAGTGGGGAAGAGGGCATTTACACATCTATTACTAGTTTTGATGGAATGAATTTCCACAAGATGATTCCTTTGAAATATTAGCATGTGCCAGTCAGTTCCTGGACTGATGACCTCCTGGGACATGTATTTTCTGCAAACTGAAGTAGATCCCTTCACATATACACACACTTACTTGGCAGCACTGAGAGTAGAACCCCTACCTAGGTACTTATTGCTACTACTTTGTTTAGCCTTAATTGCACACACCACACAGCATTTAGGATGAGGTGTGTCCTGAGTTTCTTGTTAAGTGAATAACATCACCAGGCCTTGTACAGTATGGTAATGGGGGATATACTGGGTGTTAATGGACAATACATAGTATGACATACTGTCATATACACATTGGCAAACACATAACAGTCATAGACACACCTGAGAGACCTGGGTTTATCAGTGCTAACTTCCTTGTTAGTTAGTCCATTCTGTTACAGATAATTTGCATGCAGCACATGCATCATTGGGCTGGATAGTGTAATCAGTTACTTGGATGGTTGATGGTGACAGTGGTCCTCATACAGAGGACCTTGGGACATGTACTGGGGGTATCATGGTGTAATGACTGTATAGCCAGCACCCACACCCCACATTGGATATTTTACTCACTGAAACCCATGATAATACTCTGACATACCCACAATCACATATTGACCAGGACTGCAATACAACCCCTTGTCTATCTCATCAGTGCTACTACAGGGATATGCATTTATTGCACATTCCAGAGGGATAGTAGGGTGATGGTTTGTCATGGCTCTCCTAATGTCAGCAACATCACTATTCCTTATACTGTATGGCAAGGTGTATTGTATTTGGAGAATGTGGCCTCGAAATGCTGTATCCTACAAATATACACACTTGCACACATACACACACTTGCCAGGACTCAGAGGGTAACCCATGCCTATCTACCCATTTGTACAACAGTGTTGTGCTGGTACTCAAGCTCCAGGTAGTCCATAGGATGAAGAGTGTAGCAAGGTACATTTAATGTCCATTACAGCAGCAGCCATTTCTAACTATGTCAATGGGGGTGCAGTGGGTGAAAGGCCCTCAGGGTATTATCAGCTACAAGTTTCAAACACACAGACACTGTTATCCTCAGTAATGCACACTGACACATTTGTCAGTACTGAGGTCCATAGCTGCAGGTGTTCCTAGGTGTGTACCAGGATATTGTCCATGGGCAGATGAGAAGAGTAGGGGATGTGGGTACAGTGGTACCATGCCACCTGCCTTTTGTCAACAGGCTATCAACTGATGCCATGTGAGTGATCCACAGGGTGACAGTTAAATGCAACATCGAATCATCTGATTGTCTGTTGCAGAGGACCAGTGAGGTGCTCCAATTGACATTTATGCAACATATATTACATAACATGGCCAGTGTCTGGGTTGGAGACCTGTACGGTAGTCTAGTTGAGGTATTCATGGCATGTGGAACATACAGGGTGGGGTTTCCTAGCTGCGGCATTCATAACACAGCTGGGCAGACATGTCAGTGTTAGTCAAGCATGGATTGCCTGTAAGCAGCCAAGATGAATACCTGACATGTGCACATATGTACAGAGGACAAACAGAAATCCGCTAGCCAACAGGTTATGCATTAGGATGAATGTTTTGACAGGCAGATGTCTGACACTGATATGTATGCCATTACTACATGACAGCAGCCCTCAATGACATGTCCTATACACATAGTAGTCTACAGTTAATATCCACATATCAGATCAATATCCAGTAGCAAATACTTAATAACAGACAGCCCATACAACAAGAACATGATAGTCAGTACTAAGAGTTCAGCTTTGCATTCAGGGATGCATGGTTCCAGTACTATAACTGCAACCTACTCTTACTTGGGAAATCACTGTTAACAATAGTAACATAATGATGCAATACATACAAGTGTGACTGCATATAACCTGGGATACTACCCATGTATGAAACACATACAAAGAGAAAAGATTGTTGTACTAGCCTTATATACTCAGGCGTCCATACAGTATACTCACACCCCTTGCTACTGTAATGACAGCACATAGAAGCATTTTATGTACATGGAATTAAATACATTTATTAAAGATGTCATTACCCTGCTATTTTCTCAGTCTGGAATGTGATCACTGATTACCAAGGCTAAGCTATGCTGAGAAGGAGTAAGCATTGCTTAAATGTAGATGCTAAGCACATTTGAGCACTGGTAAGTGAAGCCTACACGGTGTAAGTGCTTATTCGTTTAATCATATGTTAGCAGTGCTTACCGTCACACAAGTCTATGCAAACCCACTTAAAGCTGCTCAAAACTGCCTTAACAACTCTGCATCCAACAGTCCTTGTTCTGCCTAGCAACAAAATATACAGCCCTTACAAGTCTTGAACCCAGGACCCTGTACCTTATAGTTACAGCAGTTAACCACTAAGTCATCACAGCTGTGAAGATGTCTGCCAGTACTCATACTGAATATTAGTGAACAATTGCTTTGACTTCTACAATTGTGTAGTACTTGTTAGTGAAAATAGTGCTGAATCAATATGTTGTTATATCTAAATATACACATATATACATATGGTGAGATACATCTGGGAAGGCACATACAACACTCATGTTTACACATATGGATATGGATATATATATATATATATATATATATATATATATATATATATATATATATATATATATATATATATATATATGTGTGTGTGTGTGTGTGTGTGTGTGTGTGTGTGTGTGTGTGTGTATATATATATATATATATATATATATATATATATATATATATATATATATATATATATATATATATATATATATATATATATATATATATATATATATATACATACACATATATATATCTATATATATATATATATATATATATATATATATATATATATATATATATATATATATATATATATATATATATATACACATACATATACACACACATATATATAATATATATATATATATATATATATATATATATATATATATATATATATATATAAAACGTGTAGTGGAGTCATACCTCAGCACCAGTAGTCACAACCTCTTAGTGCAAGGGGATGTAATGTAAGTATTGCAGGTATAAATGTAGAATGTTGCTACAGTAACAGGGGTTGTGTTAACAGACATGTGTGGGAAGTCACTTCTGACACTGACATGTACGCCATCAGTTACTGACAGACATCATAAGATCATCATAGTGAAGTACCACACAAATCACAGTAATGATCCTGTGGAATACAGCAAATATATGACCAATAAACGTGGACAGTCTGACACAATCTGGTAAGTCCATAGGTATACACAGAACTCCTTAGTGCAAGATGTGTGGACCAAGCCTGGCCAAACTGGATGTTTACAGCCATGTAGATGGGGATATCACAAAAATAGTGGAATAGATAAGCTCACACAGTTGATGCATTCACAAACTCCTGTCTGTCCTAACACATATTAACCAGAAGAGCAGAGGTCTCAAGCCCACATTTCTCCCACTAGTTAGTGATATACATCTTTACAGCATCCCACTGTTTTGTCAGAAATACACAACAGTTATGGTGGCCAGGCAACAGTACATCTGACAAATATCTGGACATAACATCACACTAGGTAAATACACCGAGCTGTTAGGCATGTCACAAAGCACTGTGCAAACTACAGGTAGACTGCCACAGCACTGACTCAAATTTCCTATAGGGGAATACACATGTACTTGTAAATATAACAGCCACTACAGTTATGTAACAGCATGGAGTAACAGACACCAGTGTGAAAGTGCACACCCAAAACCAATCTGAACACAGTCACAGTCACATTATGGAAAGCCTAATTAATATCACAGTATATGGACTGTGTGAACAAAACCATCCTCATATGTGCCATTCACACACTACCCTACATATACTGGGCCAATACACAGTGTAGTCTAATGCCTGACTGTGGTATGGGACATATGTCAGTCTGGCCCTACAAACATGTACGCTGATAGGGTACCATAAACTGGAGAAGCATGCAATATCAGATAGAAAGAACAATCACATCTACCACAGTCTGTACACAGGCCAAGTAACATATTCACAATATACACTCTGTCAAAAATCACCAGAAGTACACATATCTCACTACTGTACACACTACAACAGAATATCCAGGTTTTGTCCTCAAATATAAGGCCTACTATACATATCATGTCTAGCAGTCTGATATCTCACTGGCTTGTTATCAGGTATGATGTCAGTAAATAATGATGTACAGTACATATACACCTCTTACTGCATGGCATATGGACAAAGGCTGATAGACTTAGGGGATGGAGGCACAAAACACAGGGACAATATTGACATATTGCTGTGATAAACAGAAATTTCCTGGTGTAACAGGGTTTGTTGTGACATATCTCTTCTGAGGGATATGAAGTCAGTAACTCACATGGATGCCACCATGTACTGACTGCAATCATCAGAGTATGCTACTCCATTTCTAAAGATAAGACATATGTGAGCAACACAATGCATGTAAGACTCCAAACTCTGGCCAGTCTGCAGATAGCCCTACAGGTGAGAGTTTCCTCAACCACATAACACTGTCATGCCAGACTTTAAATCATGTAGAACAGCCATATCCACACAAACCCTGTTAAACCAACATTATTTGAAATGTAGAACAGCAATACTTACATTCAGTCAGCATGTCTGGAACATCCCCCTCCTGTTTGTTGGCCTGTCTCCACAGTGTATGTTGTAAGAGGTATTTCCAACTACCCTCTGTGATGCTGTTTGTCAAACATCCACATGAAGTCCTGCTCACAGTGAAGGAAAAGGGCCAACACCCACATGAAGTGCTTAGTTATAAGAGTGTGTTTCCATGCAATTGGCTATAGGAATTATACCACATCTGTTCTACATGCAATTAGCAAGTGGGGGACTGCAATTCATACATAGGCCATCAGCTGATCATGAGCATTACTTACAAAACTCAAGCTGCTGCCTATGCAAAACAGACGTACTTTGCCACACCCACCAGAGATGGAGACAGACCGAGACAAAGTAAGAAAGGAAGGTAGTAAGAGAGTAAGAGCCAAGCATGTTTGTGTATGATCCATGGGTGGAGAGTCGTATCTGGGTATTATAACAGTTGCCTATATCATTTACTAATCCATACTGTCAGATAGTAATTGCACATGGCTGTATACATATAAGGCTGCTGATTGTCTACAACAACCTCTATAGTGTTTGAAAACTGTTGGTCTTGTAATGTGGACAATGGGACATATAGGTCCGCAATATAATGATGTAGCAAAATCCACACTGCAATGAATCCTGTCATTAAACAGCCACCTGACACCCACACAGGATACTGATGACACATACACTTACCAGTACCGAGTTTCAAACCCCTACCTGACTATGTATTGCTATTACAGTGTTACGCAATTATTGCGCATGCTACAGAGCTTACATGTTGAAGAGCTCTCCAAAGGTATCGCTGAAGGTGAGTGACATCAGCAACAGTGCTAAAGAAGGGATAAGGGAAGTGTAGTAAGCGTGAATGTCCATAAAAGTAGGTGTCAACAAAGACACAGACACAGTCTCTCAAGGAGACACACACATTACCACAGTTGGCAGAATCAGCATTAGGATTCCTACCTAACTAATTTGCTACACTACAGTAAACAACCAAAAGTTCGCTGGAAACTCCAAATGAGGGCTCGCAACACAAACAGTTGAAATAGTTTATTGGATAACGCTCACAAATTCATACGTTTTCGACACACTTCTTCTTCAGAATCCCTTCTGGCAGAAGTATTTAGTAATGTTGGTGAAATAATTAATGACTGTCTGCCTGCTCATTTTTGGGCAAACTAGTTTTCAAATCCCGTGTCTCTATCATGATATGGAAACTTTCTACAAGCTTGAAATGAAGGGAGTCCTTTAGGAGTGGATGGGTTTTGTTTTTAAAACATAAAGTTTGTCTTTAAACTGTTTAAAAGTCTCACATGTGTTATCAAAAACTCTTTCATTGAAATTAAATTTCCGACTGGACCAAGAGTCAAAGTTGTTTTCTCCATACCTGCAAAACTGTTACTACCCTGGGTGTTATGTTTATTGTTACTATCCCTTTTAGCATTGTTTTGCTGCTCAGTATTAGCCACAAATACCCCTCTCTTCTCTCCTTCTCATACAGACGTTTGGTTCGTTAATAAAAATTAATTACAAAAAGGTTGCTGCTCACGTAACTGGTTTCAATTACCAGGTAACTCAGACTGTTCAAAATGTAAACTTTATGCTTTAAAAACAAATCAGTTAGAAATTGACTATTTAAGGTTAATAGATCAAGATGTGGCACATTTAAAAGTGTAGCTTGTCCACAATGTGACCACATCTCTGAGGAGAGTGAAATATGTATCCTGTCCAGGGGTTTTAGGATGGCAGCTTCCAAATATTATAACTGTGGCACCAAAGGGGTTATTTACATAGGAATTTGCAGAACTTGCCGCAGTTTTTATACTGGTAAAACTGTACGTACTTTAAGGAGAAGGATTTATGAACACCTATATGAGATAACTAAATGTAAATAATCCAACGCCTTTTACAGGCACTCTCTAACATGTAAGGATATGAAAATTAAATTTTCAGTAGTGGAACAGGTTGTAATGGATCCTCATGGAGGTAGTTGGGAATCTAGGGTAGAATTTATGGAATTACATTGGCAGTTAAGGATGGATGCGGGTAGATCGCCTGGACTCAATGATCACATTAGTATAAATAGTGTTTTAAAACTGCGATCTGCTAAGTTATGAATTTTATTGGGGAAGTTTTGATACATTCATTCCACTTCACTTCAATAGCTGGGTTCACTTTCACTCATAACATTTAATAGTTTTAACTATTTTAAAAGAAGTGTTATTTATTAAAATGTATTTGTGCATTGACTTTTATAACTTATTGTTGTTTATATGTATGACTATTTATTTATAATACTTTCATGAACTTTTAACATACATAGGTTCATAGGTTCATAGGTAGGTACTAAGCTATCAGCCCTGGGGCCTATACAAGCCCAGCCAAAAAGGTACCCTGGCTTTTGCCACCCAAGAAAATTATTTTCCTATGTCACTGTCAAGCAGAGCCACAGAGGTGATCCCCGGGGTGAATTTCCTATTTCTCATCCAATCATCAAGATTTTTCTTGAAGAGTGCTAATGAGGAGCTTTGTTTGATATAGATAGGTAGTTTATTCCAGAATATGGGAAGTCTTTAGGACAGAAATCTATCCCTCCGGCATGTTCTGTTTATTGTGGTGACAAGGTTAAGTCCCTAGAGCGTGTAGCTTGGAGGGATTGGGATTTCTTTAAGTGGAGCGTGTCCAACAGCTCTGGGTTTTACATAGCTTTGTATTTTAGGCAGAGATCACCTCTGAGTAGGTGATATGCGATGGAGTATAGCTGGAGTTTTTTGAGACGGTCTGCGTAGGGCATCTGTTTGAGGCCAGTAATCGTCTTTGTGAGGTATTTCTGTGGCCTTTCCAGTTGTTGTAGATGTCTTGTGAGGTACATACCAAAAGGGGCATTGTACTCTATAATGGGTCTAATGAGTGATGAGTAGTGGGGAACAATGACCTCTTTTTTTCCTGGATGAGAGACATTTTGTGATGAGTTGTGCCACATAAAAATATTTCCTGACTACTGTGGCAATGTGATTATCAAAGGAGAGACTACTGTCCGCCTGTGTCCCAAGGTCTCTTATCACACTTTCGGTGTTAAGTATACTACCACCTATGTTGTAGTTCATGGGTACAGAGTTTTTACCAAAGGGGATGACAATGCACTTTTTGGCATTGAGCTTGAGGCCATGGCTTTGACACCAGGCATCTGTCTCAGTGAGACCCTTTTGTAGGATGTCCACATCGTTAGGAGTTTTGATTATGGCTCCTAGTTTGCAGTCATCTGCGAGCTTCATTAGCCAAAGACCTTCTGTGTTAGCCTGTACTTCAGAGAAGTAGATACCAAACAGGAGAGGACCCAGGGCTGAACCGTGTGGTACTCCACTTGTCACTGGTATGAAGTCGGATTTGAAGTCTGCTAATTTCACAGTGTGGGTTCTGTCAGTGAGCCAGTTGGCAACCCATCTTGTGACATAGGGATTTATACCTAGTTTAATGAGTTTATCTATAATTCCAGAGTGGGGGATGGTGTCAAAAGCCTTGGCAAGATCTAGATAGGCTGTGTAAACCACCTTACCCTTGTCTATGGCTTTGGTGACTGCTTCAAACAAGTCTATCAGGTTTAGGAGACATGATCTGCCTTTTACAAACACGAACTGGGTGGGGTCCATAGATTGGAGATTACCAATGTCTTTGTTTATAAGTTCCATAATAATATATTTCATGGCCTTGCAGGCTAGGATCGTCAGGCTAATGTGGCAGTAGTTCCTGGGGTCCATGGTGGCTCCCCCCTTGTGGAGTGGGATAACCATCGCTGTGCGCCATTCAGCAGGCACAAATCCTGAGATGAGGCTATGAGTGAACATGGTATTTAGATGGGGTGCCAGTTTGTTCTGTAGTTCATGTAGAACGCAGCCTGGGATGTTGTCTGGTCCCATGGATTCTGTGTTCTTGGCTTTGGAGATTGTGTTTTTTACCTGTGCAGCCATGATTACAGAAACTTTGCATTCTTCTGGTATAGAGATGGGCTCTTTAGGGGGTGAGAGGGGGGTAAAGTTAGCACTGAACCTATCTGCCAGGATGTTGGCAATATCAGTTGGGTCTGTATATTTAGTGCCATTGTGCTGTAACTCAGGGCAGATCTAAGTGTTGCCATTGAGATTCTTGACATAGCTATAGAATGCTTTGTGGTTGTCTTTAGAATCAGTGGCAATTTTGTTTTCATAACTAGCTTTGGAGGATTTTATCAGGGATCGCAGCTTCTTACTGAGACTGACAAGGGAGCTCCTCCACTCATGGGATTTTACTCTCTTTTGCAACAGTTTCTTCCTTCTGTTGTACAGTTTGTTTATGGCAGGGGACCACCAGATTGGCTTCCTTTTTTTGGATGATAGCGTCTTGGTTCTGTTTGGGATAGCACGATCCATGCACTCATGTAAGTGCTTATAAAGTGCAATTGTGTAGGATTCAGTAGTTGTAACTGTATTGTCCATCTGCATGGGTGCCATGAAGTTCACCACTTCTGTCTTAAGAAGCATGAAGTTGGCTTTGGAGAAATGTTTTACCATGGTTTCCTTAATGGGGGGTGGGGGCAGGATGTGGATATCTAGGGTAATTAGCTTATGGTCGGATCGGACCAATGAGGTGTTGACTTCAGGTGTGGATCACCGGTCACTCATGTTGGTAATGACTAGATCTAGGATATTGTTGCCCCTGGTGGAGGTGTGGATAAGTTGATCCAGGGCATTGGAGTTTATGAATTCCAGAAAGCGTTGAGGAAATAAGTTGGTACATGAGTTAATGGTGGGGTAGTTGAAATTGCCCATTATTAGGGTGTTTGGTTGAACCCTAATATTTTCCAGTACATCAAGAAAAGAGGAGTGAGAATTCTGGGGCATGGTGGGTGATCTGTAGCAAGCTACAATTTGGATTGCAGTTTTGCCCAGAGTTAGTTGCACTTGGATAACCTCGGCTGCATTATGCTCAGCAACTAGTCTGGAGGTGTGGATATCCTTAATGAATATGGACACACCTCTGCCTTTGGTGTTCCAGTCCAGGTTACATGGCCGAAAAGTGTGGTATGAGTTATAGCCTGGTAGTGCAGCGGTGCTCTCTGAAGCCTTGAACCAGGTCTCAGTCACTGCACAGATATCAATGTTCTCCATTTTAATGAGTGCCTCGAGTGAGTGCATTTTGAGATTTAGACTTCTAGCATTGAGTAGCATCACCCTCAGTTTTTGCTTGCCTGTTCCTGTTATGGTGGTGAATTTGTCATTTGAACCTTGCCTAAAAAAGGCACTATAGGGGTGGCAAGAACCTTAGCCAGTATCTCGAATCCCAGGGGTGACAGATGCAGGCCATCTCTGGCAAAGCATCGTAGTCTGTGAACCATGTCATCCCAGGCAAACAGATACTGGATCCCTTTAGAATGGCACCAGAAACTTAGCCAATTGTTGAAGTCAATCACTTTGTCCTTGTACTGCGGCATCATTCTGGGTGTGGCAGAATGCTACTTAGGGCTAGGGTCATACCTGCCAGGGCTACAAAATCAGAGAGTTCTTCCATGTCTTTTTTCATGCAGTCCCGGAAGCTCCCCGGTGGGTCATGGGAATAACGCTGCCGAATCGCTAGTTGGCATCGTTTATGGTCGGAACTATGACGGTATCTAATCGTCTTTGAACATTGTTTGAATAATTGAGGAACAGGTGTTGAGCATTTTGAGAATGAATTGGTTGTAGAATTTTATTGGACAGGGATATTATTTAAGTGGTTTGACTGACTTGTCCATTGTTCTGATGAAGCCTTGTAATTTACTAGGTGAAAGCACGCTTAACTTCAATTGTGGATTTGTGTTGCTTGAGTACTTTTGTCAAGTTGTGGTTCTACAATAAACTACTATTTTATACTTTTACATTGATCTGGTTCCTGGTTGCCTTGGATTTTATGTTGTTGCCTGGATTGTTCTGCTTTTATTTCATGGTTTTTGGTTATTTCCAATGGTGGAAGGAGCAGAGTAGGTTGTTTTCCTGGATACACCAGCATTACTCAAGGAAACGACAAAGGAGGGTGATAAATCACCAGTTACGAGAGGTGAATTCAATAAGGTTATGCTGCTTTTAGCCCAGTTAGTCGAGAACACAAGGACTTTACATTTTGAACAGTCTGGGTTACCTGGTAATCAAAACCAGTTACGTGTGCAGCAACCTTTTTGTAATTCATTTTTATTAACAAAACAAACGTCTGTACGAGAAGGAGAGAAGATATTGGTATTTGTGGCTAACACTGAGCAGCAAAACAATGCTAAAAGGGATGGTAACAATAAACATAACATCCAGGGTAGTAACAGTTTTGCAGGTATGGACAAAAACTTTAACTTTGACTCTTGGTCCAGTCGGAGATTTAATTTCAATGAAAGAGTTTTTGATAACACGTGAGAATATTGATGAGACTTTTAAACAGTTTAAAGACAAATTTTATGCTTTAAAAACAAATCAGTTAGAAATTGACTATTTAAAGTTAATAGATCAAGATGTGGCACATTTAAATGTGTAGCTTGTCCACAATGTGACCACATCTCTGAGGAGAGTGAAATTTGCATCCCGTCCAGGGGTTTTAGGATGGCAGCTTCCAAATATTATAACTGTGGCACCAAAGGGGTTATTTACATAGGAATTGCAGAACTTGCCGCAGTTTTTATATTGATAAAACTGTACGTACTTTAAGGAGAAGGATTTACGAACACCTATATGAGATAACTAAATGTAAATAATCCAACGCCTTTTACAGGCACTCTCTAATATGTAAGGATATGAAAATAAAATTTTCAGTAGTGGAACAGGTTGTAATGGATCCTCGTGGTGGTAGTTGGGAATCTAGGGTAGAATTTAGGGAATTACATTGGCAGTTTAGGATGGATGCGGGTAGATCGCCTGGAGTTATGAATTTTATTGGGGAAGTGTTGATAAATTCATTCCACTTCACTTCAATAGCTGGGTTCACTTTTACTCATAACAACATTTAATAGTTTTAACTATTTTAAAAGAAGTGTTATTTATTAAAATGTATTTGTGCATTGACTTTTATAACTTACTGTTGTTTATATGTACGATTGTTTATAATACTTTCATGAACTTTTAACACACATTGTTTGAATCATTGAGAAACAGGTGTTGAGCATTTTGAGAATTAATTGGTTGTAGAATTTTATTGGACAGGGATATTATTTAAGTGGTTTGACTGACTTGCCATTTTTCTGATGAAGCCTTGTAATTTATTAGGTGAAAGCGCGCTTAACTTCAGTTGTGGATTTGTGTTGTTTGAGTACTTTTGTCGAGTTGCGTTTCTACAATAAACTACTATTTTATACATTTACATCGATCTGGTTCCTGGTTGCCTTGGATTTTTTGTTGTTGCCTGGATTGTTCTGCCTTTATTTCATGGTTTTAGGCAAAGGGAATACCTTGGCATTAGGCCACATGACAGTGGTCTTCAGTGTGGCTCAGGGGTGTAGTCCCTGGAGCGGTCCCCACAGGTGGGTATTGTATTCACCATCCACTCATCTGGGTTACTATTGTGTGTGGCCAGTGATGTGCACTGATTCCCATGTATGTGATCTATATTCCAAAACATGGACAGCGTCTGGGTTGGGCACATGTCTGACACACATGTTCTTTGACATGTGGAAGTAGACTTGAGGTATCTGGGGCATGTTGTGTGTACAGATTGTTATCTTCTGATGTAGCATTCCTGACCTCATTTGGGGAGACCTGGCTATGGAACTTGAGGTCGTGCTTGCACCTACATTGACAGCATGATACATGTATTCCTTGGAGTTAGTGGTGTCTGTCCATACAGGGCATGTGTATAAGGCATGGTATTCCCTTTGCAGATTACATTTGCAGACTCTACAGTTGTTCCAGGCGTCCAGTGGGGAATATAGCAAAAGGGCCACTGTAAGCATTTATTTGCTACTATAGGGATGGAACAGGGTGCCATGTCCTTTTACTTGCTGGATAACACACACTCATTCAGGAGTTGTGACACATCACAGTACTTTCTGATGTCAGTGGCACTGTTGTGGTCAACAGGCATGTAGTCCACTGCAATCACACCATGGTTACTATCTGTGAGGCAATATGCAGGGAATTACCAATATAGTGGTTGTTGCCTAGCCAAGTGTGTTTGTGTATGAGACATGGGTGGAGAGTGCTCTCTGAGTAATACAAGGATTGCCTATATTGTTCACCAATCCATAATGTCACATGTAGGGCTACGGATTGTCTACACCAGCCTCTCTGCTTTTTGACATCTGTTGTCATTGTAAGGTGGACATTGTGACATATAGTAGGTCCTCAATATAATAATTTAGCAAAATTGGCCCCACAATGCATCCTGTTATTACACAATCACAGCAACATCCACACAGGATACTGATGACAGTCAGACATACACTTGCAATTACTGAGATTCAAACCCCTAGCTAGTTATGTATTGTTACTATAGTGCACCGCATTTTTCGCATGCACCACAGAGCTTACAGGATGGATGTTGTCCCAAGGTACTTCTAAGGTGAGGAACATCACCAGCCCCTGTAAATACTGGCATTGGGTGATATGCTGGGTGAGAGATCCCAAAAATAATTCCACCCTAAACACACATTTACATTTGCCAGGGGTGAGGATCAAACCTCTAGCTAACAATCTTTAAAGACCATTATGTTACACATTTACCACATGTACCACTGACCTGATATGGTTTAGGGGTGGCAAAATGTACTTCTAAGGTGGATGATATCTGCAGAACTGCTAAAGTCAGGCTTTGAGATGTGTACTGGGTGTAAATCTTTGAGGTACACATACAAACATATGTCACAGATGAGATTCAAACCCATACCTGTGCAGTTACTGCTACTACATTGTTCTGCATTGATGGCATGCACCACGGAGCTTACAGGGATAGATATTCTCCACAGGGATATTTCAAGGTCACTGACATCAGCAAGCTTGCTAAAGTAGGGCAATGGGAGGTGCAGTGACTGTGAATGGCCTCAAAATCATTCATCTCTGCACACACACATGCAAAGTTTCACAGTTGCCATGTCTGGGATTAAAACTCCTGTCTAATTAGTATGTTACACTATAGCATTACACAGTTATTGTAAGCACCACAGAGATTATGGGGCTGAGAATTGGCCAGACGTTTATTTCAAGGTGACTGACATCAGCATGAGTGCTAACATGGGCTATGGGAAGTGCAGTGTGTATGAATGGACCATAAACCATTGCTCTGGAAACACACACACAACACTCAGTCACAGACAACTTTACATTTGACAGGACTAGGTATACAAATGCTTGATGAATACTGATTTGTACTATCATGTTACACAGTTATCACAAGCACCACAAACACTATAGGGCTGAGGGCTACCAAAAGCAAATGTCTACAGTGATTGATATCGGCCCATTATGTGATATTGGCCAATTGGATGTGTGGTGGGTGGGACAGGCCTTGTGATCACAATCTCTTTGGCACTGTCTGCCTCTCTCTTCCCCACATCTGTGTGTGTGTATGTTTGACCTATTATAGTGTGTTGGCCTTGGATATGTCTGAGTATTCCTATCCAATGTGGGTGCAAAGCATGAATGGTGTGCAATGTGGTGTGTGTGTGTGTACAGACATCTGCGACTGACAGATATGTATACTCCACTGTTGTTGTCAGACATGGGCTTCATTTCTCTAAGTGTAGGAGCATGCCCAGTATAACTTTCTATATTGAGTGTGTGAATCCATTCCAGGTAGGTTGTACTCCAGTGCAGGATTTTGTGTTGTACACCTACAGCTAGCAACCTGTTTCTGCAGGATATCTGTAGATAGGTTGACAATATGGAGTCAAAATGGCCGAAAGATAGCGGGAAACTATAACTGTTGTATCTGTGCTGTTTGTGTTACATGGTTGGTTTTAGCAGAGATATTCAGACATATGTACTGTTTTACACTATGATGTGTTATGTCATCAACTACTGACAGATATACCTATTTGCTCACAGTTATTTCCTGGGAAATACAAGATGAATGAAGCTGTGTCCAGTATTGTGGTCTGCAGCCTACATATTCTTGCACACTCATGCCATTCTGGAGGAGTAGCTGCAGACAACTGCTGATGGGTCTGTGTAAATGGTCCAGCACCTTGGTACTGTGGTGGCTGAGAATCCCCTGCTTGTACATCTATCGACATAATAGAATGGCTGTATCCTGTTGTGGCCATATCTCTCAGCTGTACAGATTCACCCAGGTTACCCAGAGGCAGGGCTCATATATCTGGTCAGTTCCCCTTCACATTGTGGTTTACGAACAGGTTTGTAGCCACC
Source organism: Protopterus annectens (assembly GCF_019279795.1). Classification (NCBI taxonomy): domain Eukaryota; kingdom Metazoa; phylum Chordata; order Ceratodontiformes; family Protopteridae; genus Protopterus; species Protopterus annectens. Next base: position 537,901,357 of record NC_056737.1, read on the forward strand.
CTTTACTGGGTTTGCAGGCAGGGGTAGTATGGGCACACATCAGAGTTTCAGACTTCACACACTCCATGGCGTCCATGCTGCTACACCCCCCAAACAGTTATTCTATCCTCTTCCTAACATTATGCGAGTGATATCTGAAATTATCCCCCTAGTTGTCTCTTCATTCCAGTGGTATTTAGGGGTTGGTCCACAGTTCATGCAATAGGACATGGTGGGCATGCTACTGGGATTTGTCGACAAGGCCTTACATTTGTGTTCTGTGGACTGTGTTATGTTGTTAGTTGGGACCCCATGAGATAACATACATTGGAAGTACGGGTGAGGCACATGCCTTTGACAGGGGACTGTAGGGCATTTGGTAGTGATGCAGGCCATCTGTAGCAGGCCAGTGCATTCTGTCACTCCTACAGTCCCAGGCTGCGAGCCACTGCATTCCCCTGGGATGACAGGGTAAGTGCGTGAGGTGTTAATGGCAATAATTCCAGTCCATATTAATCCATTGTTCTGGATGCTGGCAGGGTGCTGCTTACAGCTAGGGACACACCTGCATGGGACACCTCTTCAGCATGCTGTATTTTGTGGATATTCCCATACAGAAGTGGGGGTCATACTGTACTCATTCCCAACAGCAAGGAAATGACCTGTGATAAACATGTCTCTGATGGTGGGGTGAGCTGAGTGCATGTGTGATATGGAAGCTTCTTGCAGCTGACTCACAGATATACCTGGGACATTCCCCTTATGCTGCCTTGTGTGGGGACATAAGCGGTCTCTCATTACGTCATAACTGTGCCTTTTGTGGTCTGCCAGTGATTGGCCAGACTACATCAATATTCCATACTACACAGACAACTAATGTGCTGCTAACCTGTATGTACAATTCCAAAGGTGTGTGCAGTTGACAGTTACATTTTATGTACTCTGTCTAGGGTACTTCCGCCTGTGTACTGTGTGTATGCCTGGGCCCACATTCATGGCATGTCCATCTTTCAGATGGTGACAGATACTGACATCTGAACAATGAGTATGGATGACTGCTGAATTGGGTCTTACTGGGATGCATTACGGTTGCTACTGCAGCTGTAAGAACATGGCCCTGTCATTGACAGTACTGGCCATAGGCCACCGGGACACAACCCTCCATGCCTACATGCTGACCACTTCCACACAATATACAACACACAACAACCTAACACACAGAGCCCTGCATATTGTACACATGCAACAATCTATCCTGTACATTGGGCCAGCTCTGGCAATCTGTGTTCTACTGTTAATAAACCCACACATACATGTTACTGCATTTCTACATAGGATTGGGGGGGGGGGACACCTGACAACTGTAAACATTTGCTATGACTGTACTGGTATTTGAGGTACTCTGTTGGCTTCCATTTTGTTTTGTATTCTGACCTATCATGCAGACTAGAGGCATATCAGTACAGTACAGATCTTTGGTTTTATTGACCTACATTTCAGTTTCAAACTTCTTACTCTTCAGAACTTACATACAATTGCCTGACCTGTTGTAGTCTGTCTGTGTAGGTCCGGATGGGGGCTGTTCTCTATTGACATTAATTGGAGGCCTTAGCACAGGCTTTCTTTATGGTCATCTACACCGGTCCTGCTGGCTGAGGCTGTTGTTGGGTATGTGAGCCTCACTTGACATGCATGTGTGTGTGTCCTATGGACACACATTTGGGCCACAAAATGTAGTGCAGTGGGATTTGTCACCTTGTCTAGTACTGCCTACTTCGCTGACACCAGTATTTGTTATGGATTTCATGCTGCCCATATAGGTATCCACTATCTGCTGCTATCCCATTCAGCCACCCGATTCCCTTGCATGCTCACATCCATACCATAGATACAACTAGCAGAACATACTACTCCATTCAGCAATTGATAGGAAGAGTGACTTACCTTGTGGTTGTGCCAGTATTGAGGATGGTGCTGGCGGGCAGACTATGTTGAATGCACATAGTACACTCCATATACATGGTAAAGCACAGGTAGTGTCATTTTTGGTAACCCTTATACTGTATGTGCGAGTCAGGGAGAGGTGTCATTCCCTGGGTTCCAATCGTGTCAGTGTATGTGCTATGCATTGCCTGTTTGCCAAAGCCTGGGCATACTGGGCATGCCTCCTTCTGCCTACATGGGCAGGCTCAAGTTGTTCTTCCTCTGAGTCATTCTGTGCCTGTGCTGGCCTTGGCAATGGTGGGGGGCTGTGTGGCCCTGCCACGTGCTGTTCCTGCTGCAGCTCTTTCTGCAGGATTATATTGTGTAGCATGACACATGCAATGACAATTTGTGTACATGTAGCTGGAGAGTACTGCAAGGCTCCACTGGATATGTTCAGACACCAGAACCATGACTTGAGCATCCCAAACACATTCTCTATTATGATTCTGGTTTGTGCGTGTGCCTCATTATGGAGTTCTTGTTCGGGTGTGTGTGCATTTCTGATGGGTGTCATCAGCCACAGCTCCAGTGCGTAACTAGCATCTCCCATTATGTGGCCATATGGGATGTCCCCACTGGCAAATCTCTGGTACAGCTGTGTCATATGTGATATGTGGGAGTCATGATACCTTCCAGAGCTGCCAGCACACACATTCATTATAATGCCCTGGGCATCACACACAACCTGACAGTTGATGGAGGGGAAGCCCTTGTAGTTTATGTAGACCCTACCCCGCTCACCGGGTGGTGCTTTGATGTGTATGTGCATGCAGTCTATAGCACCCACTACCTCAGGGTATTCTGCTATTTGGTGGAAGTGATGCATATTGCTGGTCAACGCCTCATGCGTGTTGAGGAAATATATGTGCTCACCGGCATGTGCTGACATGGCATCCAGGAACTGGTGGAGTACCCTGGATGCTGATGCCTTTGAGATCCCCATGATATTCCCAGTTGGCCTTTGGAATGTACCTGTGGCTAGTATTCTTAAGCCTACACATACTTTGGTATCCACTGGGATGGGTTCCCCTCCGTTAGTTCTGTGTGTGAAGCGTGGCTGGCACAGCTCAACAGTTTGCTGTAAGATGTCCCTGACCACTCTAGAGCACTCTACTATTTCCAGGTCATGTAGCCCCTGGTAGGTTACCCTGGGTCTGTACACTCTTCTCCTTCTCCTCACTCTGGGTTGGTCGTTAGGATTCTCATCCTTACCACCCTCATCCTCTTCCATATATTGATGTATGAGGGCAACAGCAGCCCCTACCATTTATTAGTTTTGTCAGGTAAAATTTCCTCGTCTGTGTACACCGGTGGTGTAGAGTTTGTGGGAAAACCCAGAGTGAAAGGTGTTTGCATAGTTTATAGTAGTGTGCTGGGCTGTGCTGCTGCCTGTTTAATTGGCTGATTCTGATACATTTCACCTGTCATCTATGCTAGTCCTCCTTGATTGCCTTCCTACTGCTGTTTTCCCTTCCCATTGCCTTCCTGTTTAAGCCGTGCATACCCAGTGTTCAGATATGAACAGAGCTGCTATTTCCTGTTTTTTTTGTTTGTTTGTTTTGTTTAAAACCTGGTGCATGGCGTGCATACCTGTTTAGGCAAACACTGTTAGGCAGCCTCAGGCACACACCCCTTCCTTAGCTGTGCTTAGCTAAGGGCAAAACACAGGCCTCAGAGCTCCAATAAGCTTACAGCATGCATGACACTCTCCCTTATGAGGTCATCTACCACTTATGCTTATACCATGGTGTTGCTGCACCTACATGGTTGGGTGCAAGCTAACAGTGAGGGGAAATCTGTGATTCAGTATCAGTCCCCTCATCTGCATAAAACTGACTGCTAATGCATGGTTACAAAACTGACACTCAGCCTTTCCCCTTAGCAACCACTATTACATGGTATTGTTGTCTTATGCATGCCTTTGACTATTATGGCAGAATGCTGATTTTGGTTTAAAAGCTTATTTCCAACTTATTTCCTTATTTTCAGGCCGATCCCGTTTGCACACCACTGCCCTAAACTTAAACTGCCGAAATCGGACAAAAAAAAAAATTTTTTTTTATAATTTTGCAACTATTTACCATGCCAATGGCCATATATTTGGCCATTGGCATGCCTGCTACATTGAATACATGCTTTCATTGGAGGTGTTATGCCTCCATTTTATAATTTGTAGAAATGTATTCGGTTAGTAGCCGAATACATTTCTACAGGTTACACTATTCCTGCACAGACGCCTGCCTGCTTCAGGGATCACTAATTCACCTCATTTACATGGTTTTCACCTGCAAATGGGGTAATTGGCATACAGGAGCTGTGTCCATGCAGGAATGGTGTAGGAGCGCTTGTGCATGTCCCAGGAGCACATTCCTGGATCGCTTGTCAGCCATATTGCATGCAGCAGCTCTTGCACTATTCCTGCACACCATGCAAAGCTTGCTGAATCCCAGGGTGTGTGTATATGTGCCTGTAAATATGTAGTTTTTGTAAATATGTAAATAATGTTTTTTACGTTGTGTTAAATAAAGGATCCCTACACTTTTCTCTAGGTGCAGTGGGATCTTTTACATCTACCTGAGCTACTACCAACTTAGTCTGATGGGGCCTCAGTTTAACAATGCATCCAAAGGATGATACACACAGCTCCCCCCATACTGTACTGTCAGCAATTGCTGTAGCTGGTGTGGGAATAGATCTCACAGCCTTCTGCACCAAAGCTGAGTGTGCTACCTTTTGAACCACTGACACTGTGCCTTTCTCCTATCTTACTCTTACTTCTCTTAGTTTTCCAGTGTACCGTCTCTTTCTGTATGAAAAACAGGCAGCTGTCCACAAAAAAAAGTTACCCTACTCTTTGCACCTCTATCCTGCTTATTTCTTAGCTGCTCACCTCCTCTTATACCCTCTGCTTGCTTCTCCTTTTCATCTGTTTTCTATTTTCCCATTTCCAACATTTAAATATGGTCAGAATATAGGCAAACCTCACACATGCCCATGTAGGACTTCCAAATCACTTATCTTCTGTGATTGTAATATGCATGACAGATCACAAAGAGCACCACTGATGCCCATGTACAACTGACAAGGACTGACACTGGTCATTATGTGCAGCCACTGTCATTGGCTGTACAAATGAGCTGTTGTTGCATGGCAGTTTGTATGTACAACATAGGATAATACTAAACCCTTTAGTGTTACTGCTTCTATGGCTCAGTCTACACGTGAAATGCTTAGTAGAGTTAAAAGGGTTAGGGGTTCAAGTCTCCCCAGAGTTGAATACGTTTTGAAGGCTATATATTACAGAGTAAGGATGAGAAGAAATAAGGCAATGCTTATTCTAGATGATCTGTTAGGTAAGGTTTGGCCATATAGTTGCTTAGGGACAAATAAGATAAGTATGGAATTTTTGGGGCTGTAGAAGAAGCTGTGAATTAGTTACCCAAGTCCCAATCTGAGAGAGAGCTTCTTGGGTGTACTGTTGTAATTTAACGGTGTTTTTGGCAGAGGAGATGATTGTGGAATCATCTGCATATCTGATGATGGTTGCTTGTTTGGTTGCTTAACATAGGTCAGTAATGAATGCATTAAAAAGTAGTGTTCCTAATAGTGTTCCTAATACAGAGTCTTGAGTAACTATCACAGTTTCTGGGAGAAAGGAACATATGTTGTTTTGCCACTTTACAGCTTGTTGTCTCTGAGATTTATCTGTTAAAACAGGATTGTGAGAATTCATCAAAGTCTTGCATAGTAATTTTTGGTGTGACACCATGACAAAGGCTTTGGACAGATCAAGAAATATGTAAGAAACAAAGAAACTGTTTCTGCTTTGATTTACTGCTGTAATAAAGCTTAGTAGTGCAGTGGTGGTGCTGTGATGTGAACAGAAACCATACAGTTTATGGGAAAATAGTGAGTTTTAAGTGATGTTGCTAAGAACTTGTGATTATATACACTTTCCAAATATTTTAGACAAGGGAGAAAGGCTGACTATAGGCCTGTAATTGGACAGGTCAGTGGAGTTTCTATCCAACTGTAAGGGAAGTACGTAGTATCTCTTCTACAGAGTGGGGACATACCTTTCCTTGATAGGCTGGTTTATTAAGATGAACACAGGGTATGCCAGTACATCTGCAGTTATTTTGATGTATTCAGCTGGTAAGTTGTCTGGTGAAAGGGTGGCGGGTTTCAAAGTTTTAAATAGTTTTCTGATAGTGGATGTTGGGTTGGATTGAAGTTTGAGAGCTTGGGAATGATCTCTGGGGTCTGGAGGTGTTATACTAGTTGTAGAAGATACTTGGTTTATGAGAGAGTCAGTAGAATTTATAAACTGTGAGTTAAATTGGTTAGCAAAGGAGTCTCCTGGTCCATCTCTTTTGGCAATAGATTGGCCATATGGGCTAGTTACAGGAGTTTGTTTATGGTTGTTCAGAATAATATGTAAGGGTTGTTCTGAACTGCTGTTTGCAATTTTATACATTTGTCATTTCTGTGTTTGTTTTTTTATCACACTGGATTATGTATTTCTAAATTCATTGTATTTTTGTTTGGTGGCATCAGTTTTGGATTTTTTACAGTTTCTCCATGCTTCATCCCCTGTTTTTCATGAGCTGTTTAATTTCTTTTATTAGTCAGGGATGCAGGTTTGACTTAAATCTTTTGATCTTTATGAGTGCAGCCACATTTAGCATTTTTAGAAATGCTGCATTAAATAGTGCTAATGTGTTATGTAAGTAGATTGTTTTTAGCACTCTGAGTCTGAATGTTGTAATTAAATCAAAAGGTGCTTTAACAAAGTATTAGTTTAAGGGTGTGCACACTTATGCAACCAGCTTGTTGTACATTTTTTATTTTTTATATTTTTCCCCCTAACAGATTTGTTTGTTTTTCGATTGAATCATGCAGGATATGGGTCACATTAAAGGTGAGAAAAGTTTTGAAATGATTTATTGTGGTCTCATTTTTTATATCACAAAAACCTGGCATTTTAACAGGGGTGTGTACACTTTTTATATCCACTGTATGCCTGCATGCTGTCTTGTATTTACCTCCCTCATCCTTCCTCTCTTTCTCTTGTCATGTTCCATCAGTTTGCCACCAACAAAAAAATCAACAGTCTGCATTCACAAACGGTTGTTCACATCACTGCCCTTTACTTCCAGCAATGTAATGGTGCCAGTGATTATCCAGGCTGAAAAATGTTCCCATTCATTTACCAACATCCTTAGATATAGGTGATATCATGGCACATTGTATACAGGAAATCTGTGCTGCTTTATGTACTTTACTTTTAAAAAAATGTACCATTTTACCATTAATTCTTATGCTGTTTAAAAAAATCTAGTACATTAATTATATAGGGTTGTTATTAACATCTATTGGATGGCATGGCTGGCTAATCTAATTAAAGACAAAGATAGAAAACACCTACCCTATTTTGTAAATTGTTTGGACTCAGTGACCTCAGTGGACTTCAGACTCTATTTTATCCTCTAGTCCTTTGTTAATCATAGTTTACATGCTTAGAAGTTTAGAAATTCAGGATAATGTGCATACAATAACAGACAGACACATACACATATGTACATGTACACACATGCACATATAATATACATTTATTCATTCATTTATTTATGTATGTACGTATGCTTGTGTGTTTGCGTGCTTGGTTACACAGGTAGCACTCTCATCTCAGTGGACCAGTTTCTGTATCAGCCAAATACAAGAGAATTAAAACACAAATTAACAATCACGGGAATATATCAGAAGAAAAGCAAAGTAAGATGTCAGAAACACAATCACAATAAGACAAAAGTGATGCACATTACTTAAGATGTCAGAATTCTAGCAAGTAATGCTATAGACAATATTTACAAACATGGATAGATTTCCAGAACTGGTGGAAATGAATCAGAAGTAGAAAGAAGATAGAGGATGAAAGGTTATATAAGGGATTACTGTCTACCATATATACAGCAGTGTGAATATAATCAGAGTAATCAACCAATCAGTGCTCACAAACTAATGTTTATCTGTGAGTTTGCAAATGCAGAATTTATAGAGAAATGAGGTTTGGCTACAAAAAAATTTGTCCAAGAATATCTTCAGAAGAGGGGGTGAAAGGGTTAAATGGAAGGAAGGATGGTTGGAAGGAAATGAGGTAAGGGTAGGGAGGGGCTTAAGGGGTTTAGGCAAGTGTAGCTGGGTAAGGAATCACATTTTTGGCGTGGACTTGCTACTGCAAGTTGTACATCCATGACAACCTGTAGGTATCTTGAAAGCAGGTAGGCCTTGGAGATGCTGGTTACCTCTGGTTTTCCTCTGTTTGTTGATGATTTTCTCTAAATTTGTGTGCAAGGAGATTTTCCTTTTATCATAAGACTTTAGGTTCAAAATGGCTGGTATTTGGTGAGGGTTGGAGATAGGCATTTCAATGGCTTTAGGACAGCTGCATCTGCCATGCTGGTTCCTTTGCAGTCTCTTTTTGAAAGGGTGGAGTATTTTCTCAATAGATCCTTTAATACCCAGTTCTATGGTTTTTGGCGGTTATGGTTGGGACGTGGGAGTTGGGTCCTCTCAGTTGTGATCTCTGTGCCGTAAGGGTAGAGAATATGCTGTGAGCCATGTAGCTTCTTTAGTTTCTCATGTCAGCATGCATTCTATGCTTTCCTGGACTCAAACACTGCTTATTGAGCACATTTGATAAAGAGAATTTGTAAGGTACTTAACTGTGCATGGGAAGGGAGTTGTGATACTGATTTGGTATGACTTGTGCAGGTGTGGAATTTTGTAGTGGATTGCTACTCTGCCACAGCTGGTAGCTCTTGATTCTTGGCTGTGATTTGTGACATGGTAGTTGTGGGATACTAAACGTGTTATTTGATGGTTTGTTTCTCATTTAGCACATTTGTTGCTACTTATGTACTTTATCAGCATATTTTATTTGTTTGCTTCTGCTAACTTCAATATAAAGAAGGAGACAGATTTCTGGGGCTGTGAGTTGCCCGCAAGTGATTGCCGTTAGTCACACATGCACATAGCATGACTAAGGAGGTCAGAGGCTTAAATATTTTTACTGCTCCTTCAAAAAATAAATACATAAATGAATAAATAAATAAATAAATAAATGAAATAAAAAAAAATAAATAAATAAAAAGATAAGAAATTGAACAGAACATAGAGGAAATGGAGAAGGTAAGGCGCAGTTGTGGGGAAGAATGACAGTCTAGCCTTCTGACAAGACTGTGTTCACAGGCTATGAGGCAGCCTGTGTATTAGCCATTCATTGTGCATGAGTGGTGTAGCATTACGGCTGTGGAGTGTGGGGTAATGCAGGGCCTATCTTGCAACCATCCCCAATTTGACTAAAATAATAGATCAGTCCCACTTAACCTCTTTGATTAGAAGAAAAAAAAATGGTGACGGAATTATACTATAGAACACAACAATTAAAGGTTGTTTGCAAAACTACATTATTTACATGTGTGGGGGTTGCTCATATGTTTGTACATGTCACAAGTTAATTGCACAGTTACGACTCAAGTGTTGATGATTATTGCTGGAGTGGCCCCGGATTTTGTTGAGAGTTATGGCCAGGGGTCTGTGGTAGTGTCATGCAGCGGAATTGGTGCAAGTCACTATCAATAAAACAAAAGTGAGTTTTGGGCAAACAGCGGTGAGTTACATATATTAAAATAATGACAGTAACTTCCTTCATTAGGAAGGGAAGCAAGTACCCGAGCATTTGAGCAACGAGAGCTGATGTTGGTTTATGATCAGAAAATGGATGGTGGTTATTTCAAGGATAGCTTAAAATGTAATTGACCCTATATGGCAAGGCAAGTAGACTTACTCAGCATGTGTACTGCTCATTCAGACTTTTCCAGTACTGCTGTTTCTGACTACTTCTGGGGGAAAATGTCCTTGGTACTTAATAAAAAAAAACCTTTTCTAAAGAAGGTAAGTAGGATTTGGGGTGACAGTGTGTGCAACATTCCTGGAACTGTCCGCTTAGATGTGAAATGATTTTGATGCTTTGTATAATATAATGTAATGAGGGGACAGAAAGATTAAAAAAAAATAATGATAAAGAATTTTAACTCATTTTCCTGGTTCATTTCTCATACATTGAAGAAAACTGTCAAATAGTTGACGGTTCATTGAGGACTAAGTCAGGATTATGGCAGACATTTGATTTTAGACTCCATTTCCTTAGTAATTTATGTCCAATAAAAATCTGTTACTGCAAGACTGATTGTCTGGCCATTTTCTGAGTTTCTGTGAGAAATTTTGGGTGGTTTACAGCTATCACTTGTTCTTTAATGGGTTATTGAGCACCCACACTTGGAGGGTCATGTCACTCCAGTGAAAGGGGGAGGGCGTTACTGGACATTGCATTTGGGCCAGTTCTTGCTCTGTATAGATATAGTAGGCATAGATAAATAAAATGGGTTGTGTTATGAGTGTGATGCAGTTACAGAGGAGGGTTCCGCTAATGTCAATAGAATCAGGAGGTCTGCTGTTCTCTTCGTTAACAGGTGTGGCTGTATTTCAGAGTATGAATGCTTCAGACTGCCAGTTCATATGTTCCTTGACAAATCCCTTAATTCAGTGTTTATCTGGAGTCATGTCTTGGCAGCTACACTGATTCCTGCACCCAGTGGGGTTGGTATGCGGTTTGGGTGAGGAGTGTTGGAATGGCTCATGGCTTGCACCTGTGTTGGTCCTATACTTCTCAACTGTCCCTGATTTATAGGGATGTCCCTGATTTTGACTATATAAAAAAAAAATTAAAAATTAGCTCAGTCCCTCTTAATCCCTTCTAATGTTGGTGACTCTTGGAAGAAAGGCAGTGGATTATAGTCTGTAAACAATAGCAGTAATTAAGAGTTAGAGATTTAGTACACGAAAGGTATATTAATTAACATTCTTTATTCTGCCAAGGTCTCAAGCTAATAGTATGAATATTTTAAAATGTCCCAGATTGTTCCTGATGTTTTCTAGGTTTGTCCCTTTTTCTGTTGGAATTTGGCCCTGATTAGTTGAGAGCTATGGTTGGTGCACAGACTAAATCCCAAACATAAAAAAACAAACAAAAAAAAATGTGGTGGTTTACCCAAAGCGCGTTTCATATTAAAGACATGTGAACTCTGATGCCTTATTGTATTTAGGGAAATCAAAATAAGATAATTTCAGTGTCCAGGGTTTCAATATGCGGTATCTTCTGTGGGTTTGCCATATTGGCCAGCCGATTGGGTTTAAAAAAAAAAAGGGAGGGCAAGATATAGTTAAATACGGTAGTTCTGGTTAGTAGGCAGGGAGGTGTAGTATACATACAGTAACTAGAATCATACCTCTTAGCTGTACATATTTTCACAGAATGTCCAGATTTTATGGGCCAGTGATTACTGGCAAATTATTAGACATTGGAAGAATTATAACAGACATTTAAATTTCAGACTTCATACCCTTCAGGAATTTCATGCTAATGCAAAAGCTGCATTCACTGCATGGGGTGGGACACTCCCAGAGCTATCTTGCGATCAACCAAGCTACTCTGTCCCATTTGTCAAAGTCTTTAATTTTAACATGAATGTTAGTTAAAATAGCAGCTTTGCCCCTTGTAATCCCTGCTATGACTGGTTATTTTGTAGACAGGGTAGGGTATTACACTCGATTAATGGCAATGTTCAAGGAGAGGCATATAAGCTGTACCTATTTTCCTAACCTTTCAGGGTTCTAGATAGTAGTGCTCAGATCTGATAGTGGCTTTATCTAGATGGTAAAGGGGTGAGTAGAATAAGGTTGCCTCAATGACATTAAGTAAGGACGTCATTCTCATCATTGTCTAAGGGTATTAGGGCCTGTAAATTAGAATGAGTATTGCCATTTATAGGGAGGCACAAAGAGAAAGAAGGCAGAACATTGTTAATGGCTTGTTGACTTTAATTGGGAGGTCACAGAGCAGTTAACAGCTGATCAGTTTAGTTACAGAATAAGCCTTACAGAAATAAGAATTTAGTTTGAACGTGAACTGCCGTGGCTCTAACTAGAAAAGTTCCCTGGGATGTGGCACATCTGATAGGTATGGGTGTGTTATGCAGATATTTTGTCATACATTAGGCATCTTTGCTATTGGCTGGGTGCAGGTTGCTTTAGGGACTCTTGTGGAACAAGCAGGTTGAAGGATGAAGCTACCAAGGTCCCAGTCTCTGAGGGGAGGGGGGTGTGGTAAGCGTAGTGGCAGGACAGTTGATGAATAGTGTAGGCCTCTGGCAGGACTTCATGCTGTTAAGGAGGTGGAACTTTGTTCGGTGCTTAATGTTAGGAAGTTTTGGTTTATGCATGTGTAGAGGATTTACAGTTTGGTTTATGCATGTGTAAAGGATATACAGTTTTAGTTCTTTTGCAGATCACAATGAGGTCGCAGATGGGGAAGTGCGGAGTGGGCATCAGTCGGTGGCCTGAAGGAAGTGGAGTTCCAAAAGGTGGCATTTTCTGGGAGGAAGCTGTCCTTCAAGTAGGCGCTGCTGTGGTCATATACCAGTTTAAGACTTGAGTGTGGGCTGTGCAAAATGGTAGCAGTCAGTGGCCTGAAGAAAACAGATGTTAAAGGTGAGAAGAGTAGCATGGGCACTGGTCAGTGATGTGAAGGAAGCAGGCTCGAAAGGTGATAGACATTCTTACGGTAGAGGTTCCAGTCATTAGAGTAGTGCACAATGATGTCCTAGACAGGGGAGTGCAGAGTACGTAGCACTCAGTGGTCTAGGAAATGGATTTGAAGGTAATGGTTCTACTGGGGTGGGTTATTATATTTTGCTTTTATTGCATAGTGGGACTTTGGGAAGTAAATTTCAATTTTTATTACATATTGGGTGGAAATAGGGTTTCAGCTAGGAAGATCGATGGTAAGTGCCCTTGTATGGTTTTTACCTGGTGTTAGGTAATGCTTTGGAGTCCACATTAGCATGTAAGGTCTGGGACTCATTAGGATATTGCTGGTAGTTAGGGTACAGGACATTAAGGTACAGAAGTTATACAAAATTATGATTATTATAGTATTGGAGAGGGATCATTGGATTATTCTAACCATTTAGTCAACTGGTGGTTTGGGGTATTTATATAACAGGGGTTGGGTTGATGATAGGGATCCAGTTTGGTTTAAGGTGGATTTGGAGCACCAAATGATGTTTGGCTTAGTCCTTCTTTTATGAGTGGTTAGGTCTGACAAATTTTAGTATGATGGAGGGGGAACAGCCTGGTCAGACTGGTGGTTGGAGAAGAGGTGCAGGCTTGCCCTCTTCTGTTCCCCCTCTGGTGTTTGGATGTTCATTTCAATGAGTGGGGAGTGGAAAGTGAGCAGTTGGAGGCTGCTGGATAAATAAGCAAATGGAGGTAAGGATGCTGCTTATTTGGTTGGAGGAGTAATTCAATAAATGGCATACAAAGTGAGTTGTTGGACGCTGCTTCATAAGTAAAGTAAGTGAGTAGAAGTATGGACGTTGCTTACTGAGTCAGGATGAGTAAGGCCATACTGTCCTGACTTAATTGGTTGGATATGTAATTCAATAAATGTGATATGAAGTGAGTTGTTGAACGCTGCTTCATAAGTAAAGTGAGGGGTCAGAATGAATAAGGTCACACTCTCCTGAATAACATTACATGGATGTTCTATGCTGTGATTAAAATCAACAATACTATGTTCATCTGTAATTAATAAATATTGGTTATCAAAGTTATGTTATGGAAGTTTAATAAAGGTCGTCAAATGTCATTCGGTGTGATGTGTTTATTGAAGTAGACCAAGACAATTGTTAGCACTGCCAGTTGTCACAGTAGAGTACCATTTAGTGAGAAGAAAGCACCGCCATCTTCTTTTCCTTCCTCATGGCAGAACAACCTCAACTACTACAAATGGGAAGAAGCACCTTACTGTACCAGTACCAGAGATAAAAAGTCAGCATATCTTTTTCCTGCATTTCAGCAGAGCCAAACAAATGTTACAGTAACTGAGCACCATATGTAAATCCACACCAGTTGCAATGAATCATCAATGCACAAATAATTTTAGAGATAATTACAAAAATAAAATTATGACTGTATAACTTCACTTCAAGACATTATTCACTCCCTGCATGCACACAGTTTCACTTTAAAGCAGGCTTGCTGATCTGATGATCTGACTTTTGTACCATTCAATGAACTGCAGCAGTGTGGCCCCTCAGTGTTTACATTAAAAAAAAAAGTGCTTTGAACATGAGCTCAGTTAAAACCTGCATGCATTCAAATCTGGGGAACAAGTTCTCTTTTGTGGCAGATAAGCCTTAATATAGACATCTTAATGAATGGTTTAACAGATTATGTCCCAATGATTTGTGCAGATAAATAAAGGAAAAACAAATGTGTGGTTACAAGCATAACATATTTTGGTTTCAGGTCCCTTCACCCATATGACCATCAGCACTCCCTCTCAGCCACCCTTTTAACTGACTCCTCCTCAGGGTGGAAGTGCACTGGCCCAGTCACTTCCCCTGGAGACAAGAGCTGAGCAGTGTGAGTGGTGCCGTCACCCACTGAAGGAGGTGGAGCTTTTGTTCTGTTATGCACGTATATCCCCACACCACAGCTATCACTTCTGCAAGTGTTTGAAGCGTAATACACATGCATACTTCCACACACAGAGCCTCCACTTTATATGGTGCTACTTGCTACCCAAGCAAGTCCTGAAGTATCAGTCCTTCACATAGACCAACTGTGACATGCCTACTGCCCCGAGGTGACAAAGGCAACACTTGCCACCCAGTTCCTATGCCCACATGCCAGCTCCTCCACCACTCAGGCCACTAGATTAACCTAGGTCATCTGGGGTAAAATTCAGGGCTTTGTCCCACTAAGTCACAGAACCGGCCAACCCTGCTATTGTACTCATAATTCAGAGTACAGCAGCTGCCTGGAGCACTTATGGAAGGTGCAGTATTTCCCAACCAAGTGGTTGACATTAAAACAAATCATCACATGTCACATTAAAACACAGAGTTATGACATCTACTGCTTAAGTTCCTGCTAATCAAATACTTAAAGCTTTCTGCAATTTAATGTCAGAGACAAGTACAGTTATGTGTGCCTGGAGAAAGCTGATATCATTTTAAATCCTTAAACTCTCCTGTTAAAAGGAAAAAAATGGTGCTGCTTTAATTTATTTGTGTAAACCCAGCAGTGACAGCTGAGTATAACGCTCTCAGAGAGGACAGAGTATGGTTCCTGCTATTATTATATACTGACAATGTAATTAAACAGTACTCAACCAAATCAGTGCTCAACCATCTGTCATTACAGCCTTGTGCTTGATAAAACACAACTACTGTTCTGAAAACGTAACACAACAGAACAAGAGAACATACATGCCCAGAAGTAAATGACAGCTGCAGATTGTCTACTGATACACAATAATAATGTAAGAACACAAACATATACAATCAAATGCATTGAACTTAAATTGTGTTAACAGCAAAATAACAAACACAGAAGATTAATGAGACACAATTTAAAACAAAATTATGAGAGTTTGAATTTGGATTGGTGAAATCACATTTTCATTTTATTTTAAACAAATGCAGAAACATTTTCTGTCTGTATATACAGAATCAGAGTGAAATTTTATGTGCATTTTATTTTTTATACCTTTTTTCCGAACAAGAAAAATAGAAAATATGCAGTATGTGTTTATTATTAACCTGTATTCCCTGCAGTAGCTAAATAACAATGTCAGGGACCCATAAAGACAAGCAAATATTCTGAACTGAATGCACAAATCTGCAATCAGAAGTTGAGGAAGGTGAGGATGGGAGTGAACTGGTGCAGCTCACCCATCCTGGGAGTAGGGTGGTAGCCTGACTTGTTGCATTGTTGATACCTGTATCACTCACAGAAATGAGCCCAGCAAGCTTATGCTGCAACAGTCTGCTGCTTACCAGCAGGGTTGCATGTGCGGCAGCATACTTGTATGTAACCTCCCCGAGCAGCAGTTCCACAGCTCACAAGTCATTCCAGTCCCTGATGTGCAGATGATGATGCCTACTCCAATTTCAATCTGCCATCACCCTGGAGGAATAAGTGGGCCATAGAGCTCTGACCTCTACTGGTCAACTGAGTGGCCAGGAGGATAGGTCTAGATTTTCATCTCCGAAAAATATAGTCTTTATTTTCCAGAATGAAAACTGCACTGTGAGATGCTATTCTATACGCTTCTAGAATGTGAAATGCTCTGCTGACATTTGCATTAATTATATGCCACGTTACATGCTGATACACCTCCTATAATTGCTACTACAATATCACTCACTATTGTACAATATTTCATTATATTCTTCTGTTATGCAGTCAGCCATTACCTTGTAAGCAAGCATTAGCAAATGTTATGTTGTATTCCCATACCTTATATGTATATTTGTTCAACTCTGTAAAGTATATATATGTTCAACTGCATAATGTATACAGATTGTTACTTTTTCTGAGATTTTCTCTCTGGGACTTCACTGATAGTGGGTTTCCAACCCAGTCAGATATTCCTGGTAAACAAATGTGAATAAATAATAAAAGTGCAGTCAGAAGATGAAAAATGGACATTTCTGTAAAATTAGCATTTTATATTAAAGATGAGCCCCACACCCCTAAGAAATGTATTCACATTGAAGATCACCATTATTTGGACAAAAAACAAATAACTGGCATTTTCACAAAAAAAAAAAAAAAAAAAAAGAATTTGCCTTTTGTCTCCTTCTATACATTAAATGAGAAACATTTGAGTTTTTCTGACTTGGGGCAGGATTCCATAGCTAGCTATTCTGCCCTAGGCATTTAGTCTGTATCTAATTCTTAAACAAAGGGCTATGGTACTCATCAAGCTACATAGGAATCATGGATTATTACAACTAATTTCAAAAACATCATGGAGCCTGCCACACATTTGACATTGAAATAGTACTTTATCAATGAACACCAAATTTAAATGTCAAAGTAAAGGCACATCTCACCCATGTTAATGGGCTGTCTTAACATGAGTTTCGGCCCTCCTGTATGCAGTACAGATGTAGTGAAATGATCATATGCCCGCAGTAGTTATACTGACATAGAGATGGAGAATTTCAGAGGCTGAGGAGATCTTAATTCAGGTCTGGAGATGTACACATGGGAGGTACTGCTATTTCTTGACTTATCCCTTCTGAACATGGGGAATGACTTAAAATTATTCTATAAGGAAACTTGAATGGAGTTTAGATACTGCAGACCCATACCCTCTTCCCATTATATATATATATATATATATATATATATATATATATATATATATATATATATATATCTAGAGAGAGAGAGGGCAAAAGTGAGTGAGAGAGTGTCCACTACAGGTGCTCACATGCTATTAGCTCACAATACACCTGCTCATTACCAATTGCTTAAAAAAGCAAGTTTTCAAATGGCCTCTAACCTAGCCTCCCATTTCTGCTTAACCCAGCCAACACCTAAACCAATAAAAGTATATTGCCCAACCAAAACTTAAACCCTCTAACCCTAAAATTCCTATACAGTTCCCAACCAAAGCCCATGCTCCCTTACCCTAAACCTCAGCTCTCCCTCCCAAACCCTAAACTCCCAATCCCTTCCTAAGCCTAAGCTCTCTGATCTCTGTCTAACCCTAAAACTCCCCTGCCACTCATCAGATCTAAAACTCTCTTCCCATTCACTAACCCTAAATCTGTCTTTCTAGTCCCTAACCATAAAACCACCCTCCTGCTCCCTAATCCTAAAATCCTCACCCCGCTCCTTTTACACAGCCTCCCCCCTCCCTACATCTGCTTGCCCTAACTTATATTCTAGTTTGAGCATTAGTGGCAGTCTACATGAGCGAAAAAGCACTAGAGTCCCTACTTCAATACAATGGTTTTGAGTACTTGAGAGTTGAGCATCTGTAGTGTTTCCCTATAAATATATATATATATATATATATATATATATATATATATATACATACATACATACATATATGGTTTTATTCTGTATGACTGAATGTATGTAATGCCAAAGTGAAAACGCCACTAAAGGTATTCAAGCATACAGAATACGGAACACAATAAATAACATTATAAAAATATGAAGAGAGGGAATATATTTTATCTACTGATATTAACACTACCTTACCCTCAACACTAGCCTCAAATTCATCTGAATAATGTCTGTGTTACAGGAAGGTTTTTATAACATAAGGTGTAAGTTTAGGGTTGTGGGAGGGGGCAGCATTAGGGTTACTGTTAGCACCTATTGCTAAGCAGGGCAGAATATAAGTATTAACTCTGAGAAGGCACAAACTGAGAGAAGAGAAAGAAAATTATACAAATGCAACTTTTGCCCTCTCACTCATCTCTGAGACTAACTAGCTAGCATTACTAAACACCAGCAAACTTCTAGTGATGGTGTTAGTCACCTTTCAGCAAACAATAGGTTTTCTAGCCTTTTCACAATTTTCTGAACATAGTTTCACTGGTAAAATGTAACCCCATGGCATCCTGTGAATGATCACAACAATGTTCTATTCTACAGCCTTCATTTAACAGCTACACTATGCGAAAAAGTGATAGTTTTCTCCTGCCACTCAGTAAGTATATAATAAACATTATAAACTGATCACGTTTCTGATGTGCTCAAAAAGTACAATGTTCTGAATTTATGAATAGTGTAATAATTAATTGTGTTTGATGCATTTATTACAGTTTATAATACCAAATGTTACTAATATACTCAATATGAACATTGAAATTATTGCATAAAAAGCCATATTTGAAATGGATACATTACAGAAAAGTTTGGTTATCTAGGTGTTAATAGTGGAATATTATGGTGCTACCTATACAGAAACCAAAACTTGCTGGTTTGACATCAGTTGAAAAATAGTCACCCTTTCAAAGTGTGAGACTAGATTTGAAAAAAAAACAATGAATTGTAAAACTCACTATCATTTAAATAATTTGTATTGGACATTGCCCCCTACCCTTCCAGAAATGGGGTGAGGCTGTGATGTAATGACTTCATAATTAGTCCATCTTAAGGTAAAGTCCTATCCACATTTGCAGTTGTTTCTGCACTATACCAAATCTCATAATTACAGTCCTCAAAGTGGTAACAGACAATTGAAAGACAGAAGCGCTTGGTTCTCTGTTTTAATTCTTGGATGGGGTATCAGCCCATGTCTTCCCTGTATCTCTGTAGATTTTTGATGGATACTCTTGATTCCTCCCACATTTTAGAGAGGTGCCATAGATTAATTACTAGTCCTCTGAATTGCCAGTAGGTGTATGAGCAATATGTGAATAAGTGCAGATAGGCATGCACGTGTGTGTGTGTGTGTGTGTGTGTGTGTGTGTGTGTGTGTGTGTGTGTGTGTGTGTGTGTGTGTGTGTGAGTATGTGCATTTGTGTAAGTGTGTGCCCTGTGATATACCATTGCCTCATTCAGGATTACGTCACAACATTGGGACAGAACAGCACAGGCTCTCCCATAACCCTGCAATGGATTAACTCCATTATCAGAAAATGAATAAATGAATGAATGAATGAATTATTAAATGAACTGAAAATAAAATAAAGGCACATCAGAAATTTACATCAGTCAAACTGACACCATTAAAGACTGAAAGTTTATTTTCTAAACTTCCATTGACACACCTACTAAAAGTAATATATTTGAACACATTGCTTTTAACTGCAATATAAACTTAAAACAAAAGCACAGCAGAATTCCTAAGCACAGCTCCTGTTCAGTAGTTTCACTATTTTATCTTCATTCATGGTCAATTTATAGTCAGCATTATTTAGCATCAATTACGTTGGGTAATAAATCACTTTTACTTTGTATATTCTAGGCCAGCCACCCAGGGATTTGAATGTTACAAGAAGCAAATTCCGTAAAGTTGTTCAGTTGTTTATCAGAAATCCTGTGTAGCAGAATACTAAACTACACACTTTTATGGAAAAGGTCAAAATATTTTTATACAGCTTGTCAACATATACACTGTACAATGCATTTCTTATCCATATGGCAAAATAAAAAAATAAAGATCAAAACTGCTAACAGTAATTGCTCGTATTGCACTTATTTTGCATATTTGCACTGTAATATAGCTTTAACCATAAATGTTAGTTAATAGAATGGAGATGTAAGCAAAGAGTGAAACAGAATAATAAATGGTGCCCTTAATTATAACAGTAGGTAGCTGGTTTTGATTACAGTCCAAACAAACAGCAAGAAAGCCATAGTCCTTTTATGTCAATGAAACACAGAAGGCTATGGTAAATGGTGTCAAACACTGATGTAATAAGAGATTCATTATTTAGAGTACATGTCAAAAATCAGTGAACAATCTGAGCATAACATGACAACATATTCCAGGACACAAAGGTAAGAAGAGACTGGCACCACATTGCATTTTGCATCATTTAGAAGACATTTATAACCGATCATTTTGCTAGCAGAGCCAGAAATGTGATATTTAACAGCCAAGGCTTTCAGCATAAGCAAAATGTTTTACTCAGTTCCACAGGAGAATCAATAGCCAATGAAAAATATGACTAAAAGGATAGTATAGGTTTGTAAAGCTAGCTATCGTCAAAGTGGACCATACCTAGTTTTTAGCAGATGCAGTAAGTAGCATTTGATGTTTTACATTATTTCAACCTTTGCATATTAGTAAACTCAAGCCAAATTAGATCTTTCTCTCAAAGAAATGTTTAGGTAATGGAAAATTATATTTTAATACATTTTTTCAGAAATAATGAAATATTTGAACAAGTGGTCATTATCTCAGATCAAAGTGTATAGAAATAATAATCATTCAAGTGAGCTAGTAAAGTGTAAATAGTAACAGCAAATCAGCATGTAATAAAGCATTAAAGAGCCGCAGGAAGCTATTTCATCCTTAATAATAGTTAAAGTAGGTCACAACATACTAACAAACAGAGGAAATGTTATCTCAAAATACTGACCCATTTATCAGATGTGCTTTTTCAGCTTGTTTCAGAATAGCTGTGTTGTTTTTCATGTTCCAGATACAATACCTTGTCCTTGGTATTTACAAAATAATGCAACTAAAAGGCCAAAAAAAAACCTTGGTAAGACTGGAAAACTAATGTATCACAAATTCTAAGAGAATTAGCATTCCTAGCAATATAGTTTATGGAAACATTATTTCAACAAAGTAGCTATAATGCTGTCATAACATATACAGATGTACAATAACAATGTAGCTGATAATTAACTACTCTGCAGTTGCTACGCAGCTCAAAGCTTGAAGGAACTGTATAATTTTTGTCTTACTAAGCATCATTCATGAAAAGGAGTATCATTTTCTCTGCTTAAATGTAAGTGTTCAAATTATACTTTTCTGACTACTGCATTTAGAAAATTATGTTTTTCCCTGTATTCACAAAAGAAGAAAAAGCAAATACTTGATTTTTGTACAAAAAATGCTGCCTAAGACATGTTTATGGTTACTTTGGGTACTTATTTCTTAAGTTACATTCAGGAGACCTTTATGGTTTAGGTAGGTTACTTTTAATAGCCTTAATATATGTAGGTCTGCATGGTCTAACCTGAGTGGGCTTTGTTTATTGCTTGGTTATGTGGTAATGACAACTTGTTTATTTGTTGTGGGTTTGTTAGAGAGCACTACTCCAATAATATCACTCATGTCTGTTAGTTTTATTAGTAGTGGCAGTCAGTAAACATGAACCAGTTGCTACATTATCTCAGGCTGCCCAACCAGGTTGGATACAGAGACTGGAGGTGTTTACCTGTGTAGGTTGAAGGGGTTGTTGTGCTTGCATTTATAGAGTTGATTTACTGGAGATGTTACTGATATAAACCAAACACTCTAAGTGTACATACAGATAGCAAATCATAACCTAGTGAGAATAGAGCTCCTTCACACAACTAATGGATATTTAAAGTTCAATATGAGTTGGTGGAATAGATTTCAAAGAGAAACGTTAAAGCTCTAAATGCCCTTCATCTATATAGTGTAGTCAGAAGCATTGTTGCATGATGGACAATGTCACACTGAATTGCATTATTTATAACACAAAATTTGAAACTTTCAAAAATTAATTAAAACAACAATTAATTTTGTAAGGATTAAAAAAAATCAAACTGTAATATTAATAAAAATTGTAAATAAAGGATGCCTTTTCTTTTTAATAAGCATCATGGT
>NC_056737.1:537926075-537969864 GCF_019279795.1 Protopterus annectens
TAGTGTGTAGACCACTAAATATAGTAAAGCAGTCAGTAAAAACAGTCAATAATTTCACTGATTAAGTAAAATATTAAAGCAAATATTTTCTGCAACCCATGTTTAAAGCAATCAAATTGTAATACAATTGATTAGTGCTATCAAATAAAGCATGGCAAAATTTAGCATAAACATATTACTAGGATCAAAAATGAAGTGGTTATTCAAGGGTTACCTGAAGCTACATAGTGCGTTTTAATGTTTAGAGCATTATTCAAACCTGGGATTAAGTCAGCACCCAGGAAAAAAAGTGCCATATAATTTCACATTGTATTGTTGCTGTTCAATAAAAACTGTAATAGAAGGAACTGGTGGCAACATAAACTGAGTAAACAAAAAAGCTATTGTAATTCCTTGTCAAAAATTATCACTCAGTGTATTGTAATGTGGCAGGAAATTATCTGGTTGATGAAAACAAAGTGAAGGCAAAAACAATGTTAGTCTGGAGGTTAAAATAAAATAGAATATGGGAAAGGTAGCCCTTGTATAGCATTGAATTAAAAAGACATTAAGAATCGGTGTGTATACATTCATATGTTAAAGATGACGTACCTGATCTGTTTGGGAACATTACTTGTATTAAAAGCAATAATTCTGAAAACTTAGACAGAAAAAAAAACTGTTGAATGCTAAAAAGACACACTTAATCCTCTGGTGTATCAGGAACAAATCAGCATAGTAAAATGCAGACTCTAAACACAACTAGAATGCTGTGATCATTGTGGTGTCTAGTCATCCATACCAATGTAAATTATAAACTCATACTGTTATGTAGTAAAAAGATTAATGATAACAACTCTCTGCCCAACACCATTCTGACATTCTTTAGCTTATTTTACATTTTGCGATACACACTGTGCTGATGCATGAAACGTACTCATTAAGGCCTTTCCACAGCCCATCATGATTTCATACCAATTTCCTCCTTGTGCTATGTGCATTCTTATGAGTCATCTTAACTTTAGCCCAAGAAAATGGGCTAATCTAAGACTGGCATTATACTTATTTTACTGGAGATTAATAAATACACTAGTAAATGGTGATAATGCTTTCATAATATGTGTCAATGCATATTAGCATAACATTTGGCTTCTGCTTGCATTAACCATGGCCCTCCATTAGCATATCCTCTGCAAACATGCTTTCATATCCTGCAGGCAAATCAGTGACTCATTCTGATATTGGCTTGGCCATCTAACCCTTATTATTTGGGATTTTACACTGTTCCTAACTGTATATGTCAGATGGCAATTACATATGTTTGTCTCTAGATTAAGTAGAAAAGGTCTATTCAGGGCCATAAAAGGGTTATATAGATTGCATATAGACATAAGGAGTATTCATCAACAAAGATGTTATACATGTAGGTGGCAAAAATATCACAAAATAAGCAATTATACCAGGAGTTACCATACAATAAAAAGAATGCATTTTGAACTTTCAAGTTTTCTTCATAAGAAGTAGTTTAACCAGCTGCCAAGCAATTCAAGGGGCTTCAAAACTGCAAGCACAGGTGGAACATTGCAGCCTTCATAATATAAAGAAAGAAGTTAAAAAACAGAGATGAGCAAAAGGAGTTGGAAAGACAGAAGATGATAAGACAGATGAGCACTCAGTTGTCTTTATATCCTCATTGTTTCATGTAAAATAAAATGACAAGCTGCTATGTAATACACGGGTAATGGAAGGACTAATAGCACAACTGGCAAAGTAACTGACGGTGGCCATAAAACAGAGCTGGACAGGGAGGAATGATGAGGCAGAAGACCATTTAAAACAGAAATAAAACGTGTTCCCTAGAAGGAGGTAAGCAGTTTAGTGGACAGGCCTCAGATATCCTTAAGAAAACGTATGGCTGTGGGCTGCATAGATATCATTGCCTTATTAAACATACTGGCAGGTATGCATTTTCTCAAATGCCCCAGTTCAATGACAGAATGGTAGCCCTGACAGCAGAAGAGAATGGTCATTAGGTCTGTCATTTAGTGCAAAGGAATAAGGCCGGAAGGGAAGACTCATGAGGTCAGGCAGCACAGAGGATTAATATTATGAGGGCTAAGGAATTCCATCCTGTAGTTGAAGTTCAAGGTTTGTTTCCTTCAGCCTCCATTTGTCTGTTATGTGACTCTAAGCAAATCACTTAACTAGAGAGTGCTCTGGGGAAAATGGCCAAGATTCCTCAATCGTTGTCTAGACAACATGCCTAGTGACTACCTATGGACCTAGAAGTTAGAAAACTTGGCTTGAGTAATTTGATTATTCATGGGCCTATTGCTGAGAAAGGCCCAGCATTTGCCTCACACTGGGAGTCATATGGGTATGAAAATGAATACCTAGCTACAGTGTTGGAGAAATTATTAACTGCCTTTTGCATACAGATGTAGCTTAGGCAGGTGAACTTCAAGACTCAGTCTTAAGCCCATTTTGTTTCCTTTTTCTCTTTATCAGCAATTTTCCATTTAAACTCCCCCATCTCAGTAGTTTACTTTATATAGATGTCCTCCTCCTAAATGCTAACTATTCTAAACAGGACATCAGTCCTGTTTTACAAGTATAATGTCTTCAGATATAAGGCTAGTTTATTAATAATAGACATTAACATTTTCTAGAAAAGTCATTCAGTGGTCATTAGAATGAGTCATATTTCCTCCTTTCCACCATTCTTCATTCCTGATCCATCTTGTTATATCCATGTCTGCCATTGACCTCAATAAATATCTAGATAGCATTCTTGATCTAATTCTACCATTTCCTATGTTCATTGCCAAAATAATTTACAAAGTGTTAAATCAACTGACAATTGCTTTCTTCCTAAAACTTGCTAATACCTGAATTACTCACAGTTATATCCTGATTCACACACTTGAAAATGACCTCCTATTATATATCTTTGGAAATTCAAACAATATGATCTACTTCAGAAAAATAAAACTCACAAAATGCATCAAAGCACAAGCTTAGCTGTTCTAGAAAGTGTAACTGCATTTCTTAAACACACCTTTATTGAATTATCAATTGTGACATAGGCAAATTTACATTTATACAAAACTAATGAAACTGCATTAACAAATTAACATTTACAATCAATATACTTCACATATATTGCTATATATCATATAACCTAAACAGCATTGCATACATAATTCAATGTTTGCCCCTTTTTTTAAACAAGAGGAAAGAAGAAGAAAAAAAACAGGTACTGGCCACCACTCTGAACAGCTTCAAAACTTTTATTTAAAACACAATTAAAAACACAGGAATGAGCGCTTTGGGGACAAAGCCCTTCTTCAGATATAAAACTCAAATGAAACTGCAGTTTTTATATAGCTCTTCAGTTAACATTCAGTACTGCACCCTCATTTTCTTTAGTGCAAGTCTTAAAGGTATAACCCCATTTAAACCTGGGGTTTTGTATGCTGCTAGCTCAATGATACATTTAGTTTCATTCAACTCTCTCATTAATCAAATCACCTCCCCTTTTGTTTTTATTTACACATTGTGTAACCATAAACTTAAACTTATGATTTTCATACTTAAAAATGTGCTGGAAAAGTGCATTATGTTCATGTTCTAATATTACAGAGGACAAATGGTTCAAAATTCTGTTTTTCAACATGGAGTTAGTTTTTCCTACATAGAATGAGCTGCGGTCCTGACAGACAGCCAGGTAAACAACATTCTTTGTTCTACAATCTGCATACAAATCAAAACAATATTGTTTTCCTGATACAAGGTGTACATAGGATTCTGCCTCCACAAAGTACTCAAATGCTTTGCAATTTCTGCACTTTCGTCTACCTGCACATTGTGTAAAATTGTTCCTATTTTTTTCTGTCTTCCCTTCATGACATAATAAATCCTTCAGATATGTATTTCTTCTAAAGCCAAACACTGTTTTTTCTCCCACTACCTTGGCTATTTTTTCATCTGTCAGAAAAACATTCCAATTATGTTTTATTATATCACATAGTCCCCCTATGTTATTACTATATGTTAACATTAGCCTCACATTATCTATCTGTGAGGCTCTCGACTGAACAGGTGTTCCATCCCATTGTCTATGGGAGAACCAAGGCCTAGACCTATTACTTCTGTATTGTTTACTCTTACCCCAGGATTCAGTAAGGTTCCATGCAGGAATAGCTTATTCCTGCATGGGAACAACCGTTTAAGAGCAGCAAGGCAGCGTGCCATGCATAGTTATGAAGGCGCACTGACTCTGCTCCGAAATGGACACGGAACATGGACAAGTGCAGGAGGTGTGTCTGAGAGCAGAGCTCTCACAATATACACACCCCTGCACTCAAGAATTGCCATTCGGCAATTACAATGAGCGAGAACGCTCATAGGGGGTTGCATATCTTTCAACTGTACAGATCTTCACAGAATGTCCACATTTTGCACTCATACTTTTGGTCTGTACCTCATTTGTCCTGGCAAATCACTGGGATGTTCTCAGGATTTAAGTCATTAAATAATGGCATACATTTCAGTTTCAGACTCCAAATCCTTCAGAAAAGTTTTATTAAAACAGATCCTGTTACTCTAGCAACTTACTTAAGTTTATAAGAGCAATATTTAAAATATGTCCCTAGTTTTACCTCATTTTGTCAAGCTTTGTCCAGATATTTTACATGAAGAGGTTGAGAGGTATGGGGGTTTGCTAGGATGTCTGCCAAATGTGCAGATGCATGTAGAAATCCACAGCAATAAGTGAAACCTTTCCCTTCCTAGAGAAAATAACACTAGATTTTTTTTATCAAACAGATTAAATTTAGCCATAGCTGTGTGGGTTTGCCCATTGCTTAGCTACACATACTGTAGATTAAATAGCATAAAAAGATAAATAGCAAGATACATTCAGGTGAAGCAGTACTGCAATAGTGTAGTGGTCAGAATGTTCACTTTGCGAGCAGTCATTCCTGGTTTGATCCTCACTGTAATAAATTCCATTTTCCATGTGAAAGCAGTTTATGAACATTTTTTTGCTGTATAACCTATAACATATATGTGTGAACTGGAGTACTGCATTAATTGCAGATGTGAGGTGTCATTGTAATAATGTGGTCAAATCCACAGATAAACACAAGTGCCCCATACAGTATATGTACACATGAATCAGGGATACTAAACAAAGTTATAACATGTAATGAATGATAAATCCATGCCATACAGCAAATAGTGTAAAATATGTAGTGTCCAAATCTACCACTTTCCCCAAGACCCATGTTTCATTTCTTTCTAAATTAGTGCATGGCTAAGCAGGATTAAGCACTTTTAAGCAGTAGTAAGGGGGTTAATCCAGTTTGCATGGGGGTAAGCAATGTGCACACAGGTTAAGCAATTTTGAAGCTAACTCTCTGTAAGCATATTTAACTGGAAATTAGCATTGCTTACCATCGCGCAATCCCACACAAACCCACTTACAACTCCTTAAAAGTGCCTTAATCACCCTGTATCCAACAGCCCCTGTTCTGCCCAGTAACAAAATAAACAGCCCTTGCAGGTCTTGAACCCAGGACCCTGTACACTATAGTAATAGCAGTTAACCAGTAAGCCATCACAGCTGTACATAAAAGTGGGGTATACCCAAACAGATCCTCACTATAGCAAAATCACAATTTACATGTAAAAGGAATCTATAAACAGTTTTATATTGTATAACCTACTACATAACATATATATGTGAACTGGAGTACTGCATTAAGTCCAGATGTGAGGTGTCATTGTAATAAAGTGGTGAAATCCCCCAATAAACACAAGTACCCCATACAGTGTATGTACACATGAATCACAGAAACTAAACAAAAATATAACATGTAATGAATGATAAAGCAATGCCAAACAGCAAATAGTGTGCAAATTTAAAAATAAGCAATGCTAAGCATTGCACACCTCTGCTTACTAGGTAAGCAATGCATAGCCCAGCTAAATCAATTTGCCCATTGGTATACCCCTGTAAGCAATGCCAGCCTTAGGTAAGCAGGTTTGCCCATAGCTTAGCATTTTCAAAACCGTCCAATCATGGCAAAGTGTGGGAAATCGTCCATATTTAAACCCCACAGGTGGGAATACATCTCATAACTGGTTGCAGCTTCCTCCTGTAGGCACAATGGCTGGTGTTGGAGAAGGATACCATTTCTGAGCGCAGCACTGGGGCATCCAGGAGTCCAACATCATGGCAGGACTCCTGGTAAAAGACCATGAAAAGAGATGGCTGCAGGGCCAGTACCAGAGTTCCCAATATAAAGCAGAAGCCTGGGACCATCTCACCCATGATCTCACCAGTGCCACTGGCATCCCTTGAACTGGTGAGCAGTTCAGCCATCACTATGCTGACCTGAAATGGAGGAAGAGGGAGCTCTTGGATCAGTGGACCCAAGAAGCTAGGCAGGGTGATGTCTCAGCAGTGTGTAAGTACTCATTTTACTACCTGTTTAATAATTGCCAGCTCATGTATATTATGGATAGGTATGGGTAAATATTCCTCTTATGTCTTTGACAGTGGCAGTGGAGCGGGCTGTGAATCAGGAAGCCCATGCGTGTAGCTTGCAGAGGCTGTGTTGCAAGGCAGGTAAGTAATAATCTTGCATGTACTGTCATAAGAAATAAATCTAAAAGTAGTAGAAAGTTAATTGCCAGTATAAAACCTGTATTGTGTATGGGATGTACTGAATAAACCAGACAGTATGGCAGGAAGAGTCTCATACAGGTTCTATGTAAATAAAAGGGTAACAGTCTGGCAATAAAGGTTTATCTCCTGAACTGCTTGTGTTTACTCTGGTATCATATGTTAATGTAGTGTTGCATTCTCTTAATAGTACTGTTGTATTAAGCACTGTTACCCACACTGTGCTACATAAATAAAATGTGTAGGAATGTCTGTATATGACTGTTGCAATCACAAGGTCATATTGTACGACTGAGGGAGACTTAGACAGAACACAGTGAAATGATACACAACAAATTCCAAATAGCACACTCAAATGAGATGTGAACTGTTGTATTTTTAGCACACACAGCCATGGTTCAAAACCTGGGAGTGGTAGTAAGCTGTATGCAGAATCATACCCCTCAACTGTACAGATTTTGTCAAAAAGTTCAGATAATTGGCTTACATTTCCTGCCTGTCACCCTGTCCCCCTGGCAAATCAGTGGGATGATCCCAGAAGTTTAGGCAGCAACTAATGACATACAACTGATTGTCAGACATTATAACCATCAGAAATATATCTATAAGAACAAACCTGTCACTCTAGCAACTCACCAAAATGTTATGAGAGTAATATGCAAAGTATGTCCCATCTCTACCCCCATGTGGTGAAGCTATGACCACAGTGTGTGCGGTAACAGAGTGAGATCATTGTGCATAATAATAGCATGGAATCTGGTAATATGTGTGGCAACATTCAGGTAGTGTTAACAACCTCCGCAGGTCTGTCAGATAAAAAAAACTGTGCCTGGAAATAAAGATTGAAATCCTGGACTGGTACTGTTTAGTCTGGTATTGTATCACATTGTTAGTGTTGCAGTTTCTCTGAATAATAATGTATTACTCATCACTGTCATCCACATTGTGATACATAATAAAACTGTCTAGGAATCCCTGTATAAGAGTATTGAAATTACAAGGTCAGATTGTAAAACCATGGGAGACTTATAGACAGAAATCAGTGAAGAGATACATAGCACTATCTAAATAGCACACTCAACTGTGATGTACACTGTTTTATTTTTAGCAGACACAGCCATGGTTCGAATCCTGGGAGTGGTAGTAAGCTGTATGCAGAATCATACCCCTCAACTGTACAGATTTGTTCAGAATGCCCAGATAATTGGCCTATATCCACTGCTAGTTACCCTGTCCCCCTGGCAAATCAGTGTGATGATCTCTGACATTTAGGCAGCATTTAATGACATATAACTGACTGTCAGACCTTTAAATATTCAGAAAATGTATATGAAAACAAACCTGTCATTGTAACAACTCACCAAAGGTTTATGAGGGCAGTTGTCAAAATATGTTCCAGTTTCTCCTGCATGTTGTCAAGCCTTGCCCAGAGTGTGTGCAATAAGAGAGTGAGAGGTATGTGCATAACATCAACCTGGAATCTGGAAATATGTATAGAAACAGTCAGGTAGTGTTAACAAACAATACCTCCACAGGTATACCAGGTAAGAGGTGTATACTGCAGGTAAAACACAGTTCACGTATATAGTTGTCTACAAACATACCACTGTCCAAACTAAGTCAATAGGGTAGTGTAATAATACCTGTAAGGTATAGATTACAGCACCGACTAAGAAAGTATTGACATCCCCCCCACACCATATCTGCAACAATAATCTAAATACACAACTCAATGGGTATGTGTACAATTAAATCTACTGTTGGGACATATGTCCTATTGTTTGATAAATATTAAAATTCGTTAATATGCATGTGCCACTTTTAAATACTCTCACATTGGTGGCATGCTGCCATCAATGTATCTGCATGCTGTTGTAATGGCCACTGTGGTTCCATATATGCATGTGTTCTGTTGCTATGTAACTGTTCTGTATCTTGTGTTTTGGGTTAATAGGAATATCTATGCATACTGTTATACCTAATCCTGGAATGGGTTGACTAATACTAACCCACATATGTTTTAAAATTGAAACACCATAGCATGTTTGAGAAAGCCGGTCCCAGCGGACCCACCTCTCCCACCTCATCTGGCCATGGCACTGGGCACCAGCACATCTGGGGCCCACCCTGGGACCTCCTCATCTGCTGGTCCTGCACCACCTTCATGTGAAACCGCCTCAGGGGATGGGGCTCGCCCGCCCTGGGAACAGGCGCGGAGAGGAAACTGTCACACATTATCAGGTCCAGGATCTGGTGTGTAGCAAGCTCCACAGGGAGTTCAGAGATCAGCTACACCAACTTGAGGGCTGTGTGGTGATTCTAGAGGGTCAGCCTGCCCCTCCTACCCAGCCCCCAGAACAGCCACCTTTGGGGCCATGAAGGTACAGTGGTGACTGCCCATGGGTGTGGACCTCAGTCCTACTGTTTCTATTTGGGGGCGCATGGGCTTCTGACTTCCAAACACCCCTCCCCATCCAAGGTGTTTACCCCCACATGTGTCATATACCACCCATGTATACTGTCTTGTCTGTCATCCTACCCAACCTACCTCCCCAAATATACCTACATCCCTCCCCAACATCTCACTCTCACCTTAAAAAAAGGGCAATCTTTTCCCAAAATAAAATCTCACCCCATACATAGCTGTCCATTTCACACACATGTCCACTGGACATGTGATCTGGTCTAATTAGCTTCACATAGGTTCATAGTTTCATAGGTAGGTACTAGGCTATCTGCCCGAAGACATTTATAAGCCTAGCCAGAATGTGTTGGCTTTCACCACCCCCTTAGATTAGTTCCTGGTGCCTCTGTCCAGCAGAGCCATTGAAATGATCCCTGGGGTAAACTTTCTGTTTCCCATCCACTCGTCAAGGTTTCTCTTGAAGAGGGTTAGCAAGGAGCTCTGTCTAATGTAGATTGGAATCTTGTTCCAGAGCATGGGAAGTCTCTGGGACAGGAATCTATCCCTCCAGCACGTCCTATTTATTGTTGTGGTGAGGTTTAGATCCCTGGAGCATGTGGCTTGAGGGGATATGGTTTTCTTTAAGTGGAGCATGTCCATGAATTTTGGGTTGGACATGGCCTTGTATGTCAGGCAGAGATCACCTCTGAGTAGGCGGTATGCAACCAAGTACAGCTAGAGATTCTTCAGTCGAGCTGCATAGGGCATCTGCTTGAGGCTAGTGCTCCTCTTGGTGAGGTACTTCTGTGGTCTTTCCAGTTGTTGCAGGTGTCTGGTAAGGTACATCCCAAATGGGGCATTGTACTTTATGATGGGTCTGATGAGTGATGCATTGAGGGGCCCGATCTGGATGCAAACCCTTTTGTGATTAGCTGGGCCACATAGAAGGATTTTCTAACCACATTGGCAATGTGATTATCAGCGGAGAGGTTACTATCTACTTGGATCCCAGATCCCTTATTACATCTTCCGTATTTAGGGGGCTACCACCTATGTGGTAGTTTGTGGGTACTTTGTTTTTTCCAAAGGGGATGACTATGCACTTTTTGGCATTTAGCTTGAGGCCATGGTTTTGACACCAGGTATCTGTCTCAGTGAGACCCTTTTGGAGGATGTCTGTGTCAGCCGGAGAGTCAATTACAGCCCCTAGTTTGCAGTTGTCTGTGAACTTGGTCAGCCATAGTCCTCCTGTGCTTGCCTGTACCTCTGAGAAGTATATGCCAAACAGGAGGAGTTCTAGGACTGAGCCCTGGGGAATGCCACTTGTAACTGGTGTAGAGGCAGACCTAGCTCCCACAACTCTTACCATGTGGGCTCTGTCCGTGAACCAGTTGGCAACCCATCTCGTGATGTAGGGGTTTATGTTCAGGCTGATGAGCTTGTCTATAATACCTGAATAGGGAATGGTGTTGAAGGCCTTTGCAAGGTCTAGATAAGCTGTGTGGACCATCGTTCCCTCGTCTATAGCCTTGGTAACTGCCTCAAAGAAGTCCACCAGGTTTAGGAGGCATGATCTCCCCTTAACAAAGCCGAATTGGGTAGGGGTCAGTGTTTGGAGGTTTCTAATGTCTCTGTTAATGAGATCCATGATAATGTGCTCCATAGCTTTGCAGACCAAGCTAGTCAGGCTTATAGGGCAATAGTTCCCGGGGTCCGTTGTGGCTCCACCTTTGTGGAGTGGAATAACCATTGCTATGCACCACTCTGTGGGCATGTAGCTTGTGGAGAGGCTGAGTTTAAACAGTGTGTTTGGGTGAGGGGTTAGTTCATCTTTGAGCTCATGTAGGACGCAGCCTGGGACACTGTCTGGTCCCATTGATGCTGTATTTTTGGCTTTGGAGAGGGCTGTTTTAACCTGAGTGTCCATGATTTCAGGGGCACTACATTCTTCTGGTATAGTTATAGGCCCTTTTGGGGGTGAGAGGGGGGTGAAGTTTGCACTGAACCTGTCTGCCAGGATGTTGGCTATATCGGTCAGTTCAGTGTATTTTGTGCCATTCTGCACTAACTCCATGCAGATCTCTGAGAATTGCCACTTAAATTCTTGACATAGCTAAAGAATGCCTTGTGGTTATCTTTGGAGTCCATGGCAATTTTTATTTCGAAGCTAGCCTTGGATGATTTTATGAGGGAACATAGTTTCTTGCTGATACTGATCAGGGATGTCTTCCCTTCTTGGGATTTTACTCTTTTCTGTACTAGCTTCCTCCTTCTATTGTATAGCTTGTTTATGGCAGGGGTCCACCAGACTGGTTTCCTTTTCTTGGAGGAGTGAGTCTTGGTTTTGTTTGGGATAGCACAACCCATGCATTTTTGTAGGTGCCCATAGAGTGCATTAGTAAAGGATTTTGCAGCTTGGACAGCATTATTCTTTAGCATGGGGGCTTTGAAACTTCCCACCTCAATCTTAAGTAACATGAAGTTTGCTTTTGAAAAGTTTTTCACAATGTTTTTTTTTACCGGGGTTGGTGGCGAAATGTGGATATCTAGAGTGATTAGTTTATGGCCAGATCTAACCAGCAAGGGTTGACCTCTGCTGTGCAACACTGGTCGCCCATGTTGGTGATGACCAGGTCCAATATGTTGTCACCTCTGGTGGGGGTGTTAACAAGTTGATCCAGGGTGTTTGAGTTTATAAATTCTAGGAAATGTTGGGCAAGGGAGTTTGTACTTGAGTAGTTCTCCCAGTTAATGTTTGGGAAATTGAAATCACTCTGGGACATGGTGGGTGATCTGTAGCAAGCTATAATTTGAATAGCAGTTTTGCCCATTGTTAGTTGCACGTGGATGATCTCTGAAGCATCGTGCTGTGCCACTAACCTGGAGGTGTGGGTATCCTTGATGAATATGGATACTCCCCTGCCTTTTGTATTTCAGTCCAGGTTTTGTGGCCGAAATGTATGGTATGAGTTGTAGCCTGGTAGTGCTGGGGTGCTCTCCAGAGCCTTAAACCAGGTTTCTGTTACTGCACATATATCAATTTTCTCCATACTGAGGAGTGCCTCGAGTGCATGCATTTTGAGGATTAGACTTCTGGCATTGAGTAGCATTACACTCAGTTTTTTGTTACTTGTGCTATTTACGGTGGTGTGTTTGTCTTTTCAGCCTTGCCTAAAAAAGGCACTATGAGGGTGGCAAGAGCCTTGGGCAGTATTAGAAAGCCTAAGGGCAGTGGCGGCTGGTGACTTCAAATCAAAGGGGGGCTGCGGGAGACAGCTGAATTGGTGTGGCCAATCGGAAGGGGTGTGGCCAACCAGAAAGGGGTGGAGTTATGTTCAAAACCACAAAAACTTGGACTTTAATTAAATATGCTGCCCTAGGTGCCAAACCATCATTATGAGAGTCCAGTCAAGACAAAATGAAGTGTAGAAGAAAAAAATATTTCAATGCATTGGCTACATGACAGCTTACTTATTATCTAGATGAAAGCAAAAAGGTTGTGAGGCATGAAAAATAACATTTTTTTACATACATTACTGTAATGCCAGAAAAAAATCAGGTATAAAAAAACAAGCAGCACTCGACTCAAACCACTTCTTGAACTGCAGTTTTAATTATAATTTATATTTAACTTTACACAAGTACCAAGTAACATGCTGAAAGTAGCAATACCCCACTTGTAAAAATGTTTCTTATCCAAAAAAGACCTGCTGCCTGACAACAACTATCTAGTTGTTTCATGGGGAAAACATGATCAAAGTAAAAACTGAACAGCAAACAAGAAACAAGCTCAAGATAAATTGCTTAAAGAATTACTGCACAGGTTATGGACCACGCATGATAGACTGGCATTCTATTTAGTTTACAGGTAAAGCCTGCAAAGATGACTGAAATCTCCAACAAATACAATGAGCCTCTGAAAATACTGTAATCCTGTCCTTTATTACAAATACTGTCATATGCATTTCAGTACTTAAGGCTTATATGCTATCTAGTTATGTAAATATCCTCTGCATGGCAACAACAAAAAGGCCTTCAATGTTGATAATTCTTTAACAGCATGCTAATTAAAGCTTACTTGCATCTTATAGTCTCAGACAAGCTTACATGATATTCATTAAAGCATTGCTACTTAAACACAGAGCAACAGGCACTGCAATGACATGCATTTTCTGAATAAGAAGCATGCATCAACAGTATAAAAATATGACAGAAAACCAGAATATTCTTCAAAATTAAGGACAGATGAAAAGCCACTATAGTACTTGTGTCTGCTTTGGATGGGGGGATACCCTGCACACTTACACTGCATAACTGCTCCTTGCCTTGCTTGGACACATCCAGAGTCACTAAGTAGGGGAGTGGGGTGCAACAAGTATGCCACAATTAAATGTCTCTGGCTGACGGTGATGGCCTTGATACATTTGTCATATCTCTCAGCCTCAGAGCAAGAAATCTGGACAAAGCCATAAACATAAGTGGGACAAAGGCCCAAAAATAAGGACAATTTTTAAATATTGCTCTTATAAACTTAGGAAGATAATAGAATAGTAGGTCTTGCATTAGTATGAATTCTCTGAGGGGTATGAAATCTGCAACTCAAATGTCTGTCATTATTTTTTAATTTCAATCTTTAGTGATTTGCCAATAATTTGCGAGAAAACCACAATTGTATGAAATACAGACCAAAAATGTGATACAAAAATATAAAATACCCACACAATACAGCTGGGAACCTGTTAAAGAAGGGACACTTGTAATATTAGTACTGTTAACTTGAACAGCTGACAAAATAAGAGAATCTACATGCATTTCTGAAATTAAAAGTAATGTATAACTGATCATTACAATTATTTATTAATTGTAAAACTTCCAACCCAGCCACTGGGGATGCACAAGCCAGTGCATTTCTTTGTGTCAGTCCCAAGCCCGGATAAATGGAGAAGGTTGTGTCAGGAAAGGCATCTGGTGTAACATTTTGCCAAATCATACATGTGGAAAACAGTACATATAGTTGATCTGCTGTGGCGACCCCTAACGGGAGCAGCCAAAAGAAAAAGAAGATCGATTGTAAACCCTCCACGTTTTCTTCCAAATTTGCCATTTTGTGGAAGGATTATTAGGGGGAGAGCAACATTTCGAGCAAAAATCAGGGACAGTTGAGAGGTTTGGATATACCTAATTCTATAAAGTGATTTATTTGAGTGTACCTCTCATCCTCTTAGCACAGGAAATTTGGACAAGGCCAAATATATTGGGGGAACATACGAACAGTACTAAAAGTTGGACTTGTATAAACATAGTCAGTTGACAGAACAACAGGTCTTGCTTTAGCATGCATTTTTTCTGAAGAGTGTGAAATCTTAAATCCAATGTCTGTCATTATTTAGTGACTTCATTCCTAAATGATTTGCCAGAAAACCACAAATTTTATGACGAACAAACCGAAAATAAGAAGCAAAAATCTATCATTCTGCAAAAATCTGGATAATTAAGAGGTATAGTTCAGCTGGGACCGTCTGAGTTTGCCACCCTTCCCCTCCTCACAAAATCATGGTCAAAGGGGGCCTCCCCCCTGCAGCTATTCCAATGTACCATGACTTGTCTATTTCACCACATTTACCACAAACACTGTAATGTGCATACTGCTTTACTTCTACGATGATTTGGATTTCATTTAAAAGTTTTATTTTACATTTTACAGCACAAACACTAATAGAAATCTGCTAAACAAAGCAATGCAGTCTCAAAATGAAAATAGACTTAGCATTAAAACTTCTCTGCCCTTGAAACTCACATTTATTGAAACAGCATTGAAACCCACATCCAAAGAAAATACATCTGGCCAGTGTGGCAGATAAAGATTAACTATGGGCTGTTTTCAAATCATAGACCCCTTGCACAGGAAACATACATGTGTTCTTTGATATACCTTCCTGATTGTATTAAATTATATTCCTCGTATAATACAGTACAGCTGTTAGAGGGCATTTTAAATTTATTACAAATGAATAAAACTGAAAAAACGAGTGCAGCGAAAGTAAGGTAAAAATGCCAAGGTTTAATTCCAGATGGGTGCACCCATCTGGAATTAAACCTTGGCATTTTACCTTACTTTCGCTGCACTCGTTTTTTCAGTTTTATTCATTTGTTTTATAATCCACATGGTGTCAGCGTTTACTTGTGGAACGTTGGACTTTTGTTATTATTGGTTTATTTTAAATTTATTGTTTTGAGCATTTTTCCAGTAAACAAAACAAAATGCATGCACTAATAATGACAAAACTGCCCAGTTCAGAACATTCCCATCATAAAAGTCTACTCAAACTTCTACATCAACCAGTATCAGTAAATATGCACAATCTCTGCAGAAGTAAATGTAATTAAATAATTCCACATTAAAGAGATCTGTAACTAATGAAGAGGTTACTGCTAGCAAATAACTTTATATTTCATTGTTTCATCTACAAATAAAGTGCCTGTTGCCATTGAGGAATAAATTGCCTATGTTGCAATAAAAAAATGATAAGCTAGTAATATTGCAATAGGGAATGGATGGCAAACTGATAACAGGTTCATAGTTACTAGGTATCTTTGCCAAAAAGGACTGCAGCATCTACCCCCTTCACAATACAGTACAGTATCAGCAATGCATCTACCTACTGTGGGAATAGAATCCAAAGCCGTCGACATCAAAAGCAAGTACTCTACCTGTTGGGCTATTAGCAATGCAAGCAGACTCAGCATAAGCAGCACTAAACTTTTGTTCCCCTGCAGCTCTTAGCTCCTTGTAAAATCTACTCGACACTCAGCTGTATCTCTGAACTTTGCAGCACAAGAAATCTGGAAAAAGACAAATTTTATTGGGGGGGGGGGCAAAAGCCCAAAAACCAAGGACACAGTTTAAACATTACTTGTATAATGTTGGAAAGTTGCTAGAATAAAATGCTGTGTTACCACCATACATTTCACTGCCAAGTATTTAGCCCAGGACCCTGTCCAAAACAGTCAGAGCAACATACCATTATGCCAAATCATCTGTTTTGCAAAAAAGAGGAAGACTGAAACTTAAATGGCTACTATTTAGTGACTTCAGTTTTCACCATAGCTGTCAACCTCTTAGCACAAAACACCTGAACAAAGTCAATAGTGGGGGAATACAGCCCCCAAACTTATTCAATGACTTCAGTTCTCACCATAGCTCTCAACCGCTTAGCAAAAAACATGTGGATAAAGCCAGTAATGGGGGAATGCAGTCCACAAACATATTCATTGAATTCAGTTCTCACCATAGCTCTCAACCTTAGCACAAAAAACCTGGGCAAAGCCAATAATAGGGGAATCCAGTCCCAAAAATAGGGACAAATTTCAAATACTCATGTTATAAACTGCTAGATTAAAAGGATTAGTGTTGCCATGTACTTTTGGAAGAACATGAAGTCTGAAATTGAAATGCCTGTTATTTCTTTAACATTTAACCAACATGCAGACTCCACACAGAAGGCACCCCAGCCAAGAATTAAACCAGAGAACCTACATCTGTCAGGCAACAATGCTATCAGTACACCACTGCACTACTGACTGTGTAAGGAAACAAAATACAGAAACCACAGATTTTATGAGTAACAGAACAGAACAAATAAGAGGCAAAAATCTGCAAACCTTTTACAAATGGTGATGGGTAGGGAATTCAGGCCCTTGTCACCTGCACACAGGGTTCAAACCTGAGGTATTCTCTAGCCACAAGTATATAGCAACTGGGGCATTACACACACACATGAAGCTAAAAAGAGAAAACCTAATAATTCTACTTTAACGAGAACTTTGTAGCACTGCTAGGCTTCCCCAAGTATGCATACGGTTTGAATGGAATGCACAATGAGCTGTGATCTGGACATGGTAATCATCAAAGTTGGCACAAATCTGCCAATGGATAAATCATCCTCATTTTTTTTTTGTGGGGGGGCAGCGGGGTTGAGGACAGCAATAGGCAAGTAGCTGAATTATTCAAGAGATGCACATCCCTTGTGAAAGGAAACAACTGATGACCTCTTGGACTTAAAAGTCATTAATCAGTAGTGATACTGGATAAACTATCCATTCAGCTACTAGCCTGACACTGAATGAGCCCCTCCTAGGGCAGGATCAGTACTGCAGTATATATCTTGGGACTCTGGTGTAGCACAAGTCCATGCATTTTAGCTAGAATTAGTGGCATCAGGAAGGACACATTCATGGCACTGCATCGCAATATTAAAGGGGCACACATAACAAAATCTCCTGGCTTTCACTGAATAAAAGCCATAATCCACAACTACTTCCCATTTCTGGTGTCTTAGAATGCCATCAGTTAGGGAGAATGACTATCAAAATGGAACAAGTGAATTTTGGTCAATGGGAGGGGAGGGACAGAAGCCAAAAAAATATTTTTAGAAGTTGAATTAGACACCCTGTGGGTCTGCACTACATGGGTTTAGCCCTGTTGATCAATGTGTACACAACTAAATAGGGGGAGACCATGGTGGGATGGACCCACAAGTTTCTGAAGGACTTGTCACAGAAAACATACCGAAACTTGGCTTTATTGTCTTTCAAGCATTCCAAAGGTGTAATAACTGTATGTTTGTACGCCTATCACATCCTCCAGTTTCTGTTTCACTCACTTGCCCTTGCTCCACAACACACTGGCTTCTCATCTGTATCACTTTTTTTCTTATGGAATTCACCAAGCCCCCACATCAAAGGTGCCTTTTTTAATTTTAGCATTTTTTTTTTCTTTTGAAGCTAGATTTTCCCAAAACATTGCTGTTAGTAGGTTCTTAATTTGGACCATCTTATCCAGTGTACTTCAAAGTGGTAAAGGGGTGGGTCTGGGATCTTGTTGCCTATTTATTGCTCAGATTATACAGTCCTAGCATTGGCATTCTGGCCCAATGATGAACATTTAGTTTGTTATTTTTACAGTTAAACTTGACAGGAATCACCTGGCAGTATGTTGTGGTAACACTGGTAAGACATCCTCATCCCCATGATAACATACGATAGGTTTTCAGACATTCTTGCACAATAAAAAGCAAACCACTGGCATCACAACTGCAGGCTACTTCAGCTCTAGTAACAGACTGATGAAAACGTTTATAAAGTATGACATACAAATGCCTCTGTTAAGCATGTGAGAGGCAGGAGCTAGAGCAAGGACACATCTATTACTCTGTACACATTATCATTAGCATCTAGAGACAGGGTAGAGAGATGAAAGGAGAAAGTGGTGGGGAGAGAGACAGAGGAGTGACACACACACACACACACACACACACACACACACACTTAACTTACCTTACTTGGTCCAGGGCCTTCCGTTGCATAGCTCCATATTCCACTCATCATGTGATGTCACCGATCCCGTACTGAAGTTCTTTCATCCCGTGAAAGCAGGCCAGCCTTCCGACGTTGCAGTCAGATTCCTTTCTAAGTCTATGCAGTTGTAAATAACTGCATAGACTTCTGGGATGCTCCTGACTGCTGTGTTTCTAATCTAATTCTAATTTATATATACATACATATACATGTCTATATCTATCTATCTATCTATATATATATATATATATATATATATATATATATATATATATATGTATATATATATATATAAATATATATATATATATATATATATATATATATATATATATATATATATATATATATATATATATATATATATATATATATATGCATATAGCAGTATATATATATATATATATATATATATATATATATATATATATATATATATATATATATATGTGTGTGTATATACGTGGGATCACTATGGATTACCGAACGCTCAAAATCCCGATGCTGAAAACACCGACACCAGATGACTGAAACCCCGCATTACGGAAAGACCAGAAGCGCGAAATGCAAAATCCCGATGTTAAGGGATTTTGCGTTAGTGCTTCCGGTGTTGCGGTACAGGTATGTGTGTGTAAGTGTGTTTGTGAGGGGTGTAGTGTGTGTAAGTGTGTGTTGTGACTGTGGTGTGTGTGTGTGAGGGACTGTAATGTTTGGGTGTGAGTTTACCTTGTGTGTCTATTTGTGCGATCTCGGAGTTAGAATAATAAAGTAGGGGGGGTGTGGGGGGATGCAGCCTCCCACATGGGGGGATGCAGGGGGGTTTAGGATGCATTGTTTGGTTGTGGGGGGAAGGTGTGTGTGTACTGTTTGGTTGTGTAACTTTCGCAATTTTGAATTTCGCGGTTTTACATATTCAGTATTGTGGGATTTCGGGCATGTGGTCTTGGTGTTTTATGCATCAGGATTTTGGGCGTTTGGTATTTAGTAATGATTCCATATACATATATATATATATATATATAGATATAGAAGAGAACACAACAAATACATATCTGACCAAAGGCACCTACTTGTGACCACCCTGTATGTGAATAGTTTACTCACTTCCATTCCCAATGAAGCAGGTGTAGAAGCTGTAAGAAAGATCTTAAGCCACAGAAAAACTGTTATTGAAACCAGTAGGATTTGTGCTTTTATTAGTTTTAATACTGGAAAATAATTAATTTGTGTATGGTACATCAATCTATTGGCAAAAATGGGGGGTAGCCATGGGCACCCCTTGTGCGAACAGCTACTCAAATCTTGTGCTTGTAGACTGGGAGTTGGAGCATGTATTGAACTCAAATAATCCATGGTATGAATGCATCAAATGTTATGGTCGATTTGTGGATGATCTTTTTATTTTATGGGAAGGAACTGTACCACAGTTCGAATCACTCCTTCAATATCTAAATAGGACTACTTATTTTTTAAGCTTTACAGCAGAACACTCTCATAATCAAGTTGCATTTTTGGATGTGAATATTATTCTTAACGAAAACATGTTGGAAACCGAATTACACCGAAAAAATACATGGAGAAATCATTACTTGTTGAAAAGCAGCATGCATCCTAAACATGTCACTAAAAATATTATGTGAAATGAAACACAAAGAATACATAAAAGATGCAGCAAAGATGAGACAAGAGAAAAGTAAATTTTGTTTTTACAACAAAACCTAAGAAATAGAGGCTATAATGAAAAAGATGTGAATGTTCAAGAAGTTATCCCAAAGAAAAACAAGACAGAAGACAGAACCACCAGAGTGATGTTAACCTACAGCACAGACAACACACAAGTTAAATCTATAATAAGGCAGTTTTGGCCAATCCTCCCCAGGATGCCAAGCTAAAAGACATTGTAGGTGAAACACCATGCTTTGGCTACAAGAATAAGAAAAATTTAAAGAGGTTACTTTGCACAAAAGATGGGTTTAGCAAACATAAAATTGTTGGACATAAAGGCACGTTCAAGTGTGGCCACTGCACAGCATACCCACTAATTGACTGTAACAACGAATTTGAACATCCAAGGACAAAGAAGAAATACACCTTTAATGTCAGAGCCACTTGTGTAACCCCCAATGTGGTATACATGGCTACCTGTAAACTATGCCCTGCATTCTATGTAGGAAAAACTAATCAGATGTTTAAAAATCGCATTTTGAGACATCAAAGAGACATTACTAATAAAGATCCACATATAGCTTTAGCAATGCATGCTGAAAGAAATGTCAGTCATTCTTTCACTTATAAGGTGATAGAGAATGTATACAGTGGAATAAGGAAAGGCGACACTGAAAATATTACTGAATGCAGGGAGAGTAAGTGGATTGTGAACCTACGTGCTGATATTGAGCCAGGCTTGAATAACATCATTCCACTGAAACCTATACTTAAAGCTAGAAGACCAACTATTAGCTAACATGGAGGTGTGTCTGGCTTAATAATTCATGATTGGTCACACCCCTCAAAAGCAAAAGGTATAGGAAATGGAACACCCTCAACTGAGAGGAA
This sequence comes from Protopterus annectens, assembly GCF_019279795.1. Taxonomy (NCBI): domain Eukaryota; kingdom Metazoa; phylum Chordata; order Ceratodontiformes; family Protopteridae; genus Protopterus; species Protopterus annectens. The sequence goes on from NC_056737.1 coordinate 537,947,063, forward strand.
AGAGGATTGGTGCATTTAAACAGCTGAGTGACAGTGTGATGACTGAATGATTGTCCCAGCAGTAAAGGAAGTAAGCACTATAAACAGGAACTTCCAGTCCCAATCTCTATGATCTGAAGAAGATACCGAAAGTGCTTATCATTTGGAATACAGAGGGACTGTTTTATTCTACATCAAGATTTTAACTTGACATGAAGATTTTAACTTTTTCTACAATAAAAGGATTTTAACTGCCATTAAAGCTAGAAACTTTTATTTGATCTGTTAGACTGGTTAAGCTGTTATCACAGTTCATCACAGTCACATAGCAGCTACTACATCTTCAGTGTGGATACTTTGTATATCAGACTAAAAAGACTGGATACTTTGAAGCCATCATAAGACTGGATACTTTGGAGCCATCATTTTGCCATAATATAACTGCATTCACAGTGTGAATATCTTATAAGTGCATTTAAATTGAAGTACTGAAATTTATGAAAGTTTTTTGCTATATATGTTGCACTTGTATATCATTTAACCACACTACCTATTCTCCAAGAGAACTTTACTTCATTGGCCATTGTTGTACAGCGTTTCATTTTGAATACTGTTTTTACTTGTTACTGATAGCTGTACTTTAGCGTTAGGAGGTATGCTTTCTTTATTAAAGGCACCATTAATGGGTGTGGGGACCCAATTTAAGTACCTATTGTAATTATTGATATCATCCCTGTGAAGGCTGGTAAAGAAGGGTGAAGGTTGCCAGCCTAGTCAGATAGAATTTTGCAGGTAATTCTGTCATTTGTAAATATGAATGTAAACTACAGGCTTGTTGTCTTAAATGTAAAGAAATACTGTTACATGGGGAACTGGAAATAAATGTGACAACGGTGCACACTACTGACCAAAGTAAAGCATGTGGTGACCCTTTGAAGTAGCAGTGGTGCCGAAAAGTCTAGATGAAGAAATTCTTTCTATTGTTTTAACCAAGAATTAAATTGCTAGATTTAAACATGCAAATGTATTTTTATTGCTCTGTTCCTGACCAGCTGCAAGATAACAAAAGGGAGATGTTAAGAATGTAAATGCAGTTAATGTGCAGCCAGGGAACACCAGGAAAGTGTTAAAAAGATGATATAATGTTTATCAGAACTGCAATAACAATTTAAACAGAGAGATCAGAAGGCATTAAGCATTTTTGTTTTGATCATCCAACTCACAGTACTGCCTCTTGCTCACATGTAAGTTATCTTAGACTTGTGTTTTCTTTTAGGGATAGCTAGAATCTAGAAAGATTAGACTAAGTGCTTTTCTGTGATGTCAGAACATTACTACTGAATTATTTTAAGTATTTCTGTGTGATCTCTGAACTCTTGACTAGCACTGACTGTGTAGTCAAAAGTGTTGTCTTGTTGTTTTAATTATTTATTATTAAATATTTTAAAACCTTTTAACTGTGGCTGGTTTGTGTAGAGATAAGTTAAGCTCTAGAGTACATTGCATGTATATAAGGATCCTGTACCAAGTTACTCTAATAAGCCTTGACTGTTTAGTCACATACTACCAATCAGATAATAATATTGCACAGTAATAATTGGACACCCTTTTAAGGGCCTTTGAGTAGCTGTTAATTATTAGCTGGGTGGTGGCAGGGTACTACCGTATAGTCTGGGTAAAACGGGCACAGCTGGAGAACCTGTGCTAGCTTTCCCCAGAAGTGTCTGTGTGATTGTGTAATCTCTTATCTCAAAGTGTGTGTGTGGCAGCTACTTGGGCTGGGACACAAAGCACTGGCTGGACAGAGAGGGTGTTGGAGATTTTTTCTTGCCCAGCTAGGCTAAGATCTGGACCCTATAGCTGTGCCAGTGGGGAGTCTTGTTGGGGACCTGGGGAGCAAGGGAGTGACCAGCCTCTGACTGACTGTGATCTCTGTGTGCTCTTAAAGGAAATTGCACTTTACTGTATGTATTTGTTATCCTTTCCTCATATATAAGATGCTCTCTCTGGTGTTAGTGGTGAGGATTGAGGCTCCTTGATTGCTGGGCCAGGGCACGGGCATCACATAATAATTGGTGGCAACGGTTGGGATATCCACATCACATATTAATTAGTTGTCAAATACTAATTGGCCTGTAGTGGTGTGGGTAGAGTGAATCCTGTAGCTTGTGTACAGTGAGCTTTGAAGGTGCTTTGTACTCAAAAATAGCCACACAGTGAATACTCAGAGTTCAGATCACAATTGTTTTATTTCTTTTGTTAGCTTAGTTAGTCAGGGTGAGCAGGCAGCATGTCAGCAGAGGAGTATGGAAAGCTGACAAGGAGCCAGCTTGCGGAGATGTGCCAGGCTAGAGGACTGGTGCATGGAAACCTAACTAATGCAGACCTGATTGCAGCCTTGGTTACAGCTGCATCAGAAAACAGCAACCAGGAGGACAATCAGACTGGCAGTGGAAATATAATTCCCTCAGAGAATGGACAGTTCAACCTTTCTGCAGTGGGCTTAAAAATCCAGCTGGAGCTAAAGAGACTTGAGTTGGAGGCCAGGAATTAGAAGCAAATGAGAGACTGTGATGTTCACAGGCTGAAGAGAATTAGAAACTGTTACATTTGCAAGCTGAGGAACAAGAGAGGCAGAGACAGCATGAGAAGGAGATGCTGACTCTTCGCCAGAGTCATGGAGGTTATGGGGAAGGGAGTAACTGGATCCCAGAAGCACAAAAGGTCAGTAAATTTCTTCCACAGTTTAAAGAGGGGGATAATTTTGATTGTTTCATTCATATGTTTGAGAGGGTATGTAAACAGTATGAAGTTGACCAAGGGCTCTGGGTACGGTTCCTGACCGCCATATTCCATGGTAAAGCTGCAACTGTTCTGTTCAAAATGTCTGATATTGCATGTTTTGATTATACTGCTGTTAAGAAATGTATTTTAGAACTGTTTAAGCTAACACCTGAAACATATAGGAAAACGTTTTGTGAGCATAGATGCAAGATAGATGAAAGTGTGTGTGAATATGTTGCTGAATTTAGCACTTATTTCAATAGGTGGGTGAGTGGATATCAGGTCACCACTTTTGAAGGGCTGGGAGACCTTTTGGTGAGGGAACAAGTCCTTAGCACTTTACCTGAGGACATGAGGACATGAGGATCTGGTTAGCTGATACACAATGTGCTACTTCAGATGAGTTGGGGAAGAAGGAAGACTTATACCTGGCAAGTAGGGCAGCCCTGCACAGGAAGGGGACCCCCAGTACTGCTCATGGGTCAAAAGGAACCCATGGTGGGCAGCACAGACTGCCCAAACAGAATCTGCCTGTAGCAGGGAGAGCCACTAGTCCAGGTGCACATTCAGGAGCTAGGGTTAAATGTTTTGAATGTAACCAGTGGATCCATGTGACATACAGGTGTCCATGGAGGCAAGGTGGGGAACGAAAGTTGAGGGAGCCAGTAAGTGGGAAAGACAAAATGCCAATAGTAGGTTGTCTTGAGACAACATGGGTACCAACCTACCATCCTTTAGATGTCGTGAGAGGGAAGGATTTGGATGATGCAGTACCATGTGCTTATGCAGTTACATGCGGTCAGGCTAGGAGACAAGCATGTGGGTCTGGTAGCCTGGGGGAGACCCAGACAGACTGCATACTTGCAGCCAGGACTGGTGAGGTGGTTACTTCAGGAAGGGAGCTACTCTGTAGCAGTGAAACTGAAGTGAGCCACAGCTCCTTGTAGGTACTGATGGTCCCTTGTACAGAGTGACTGCAAAGGTAGAGGTGAGTAATAGTACCCAGGCTGACTGTGAGGCATCACTGTCAGAGGATGTCAGACTTGTGGAAGGGGAGCTGGGAAGGGTTACAAGGGGAAAGTTGAGACAGGCTCAGATCTCAGACCTTACATTGCAAGGCTTGAAGCAGGTAGCTAGGGAGGCACCTGATTCTCAAGGAAAGGGGAAATCGTATACAGGGAAAAAAGGTTACTATACAGAGAGTGGACCCCTGAGGGAGGGATAGAAAGTGAGAGAGTACAGCAATTGGTAGTGCCTAGAGCCTACCGTCTGGTGCTTCTAGCCATAGCCCATGATATTCCCTTTGCAGGTCATATGGGCATAAAACGTACAAAGAAGCGTATTATGCAGAACTTCTATTGGTCTGGAATTTCCAGAGATGTAACAGGGTACTGCAGGAACTGTGAGCAGTGTCAAAAGGTAGGCAAGGCAGGAGATAAGGTGAGAGCTCCTTTGATGCCTTTGCCTGTGATTGAAGAGCCATTTCAGAGGGTAGCTATGGATATTGTGGGCCCTCTGAGTACCCCAAGTTCCACAGGGAAAAAGTATATCCCAGTGGTAGTGGATTATGCTACACAATACCCTGAGGCTGTGGCTTTGTCCTCCATTGAGGCAGAGAAGGTGGAAAATGCTTTGTTAGAGATTTTCAGCAGGGTAGGTTTCCCAAAAGAAATAATGACTGACAGAGGTGCCAATTTCATGTCAGACCTGCTGGCTTTTCTGTGGAAGACCTGTGGGGTGAAGCACATGAAAACCACCCCCTACCATCCCCAGACTAATGGTCTTGTTGAGAGGTTAAACTCTACAACCAAGTCCATGCTACAGGCATTTACAGATCAGTTTAAGAGGGAGTGGGACAAATATGTCCCCATCTGTTGTTTGCTTACAGAGAAGTTCCCCAGGAATCCACATTTTTCCCCCTTTGAGTTGCTGTATGGGCATAGGGTGAAGGGACCTCTAGATTTAATCCGAGATGAGTGGGAAGGTGAGTGTGAGTCTCACAAGGAGTCTGCTGTACCTCAGGACAAAGATCAGGGAACTCATGGGCTTGGCCCAGACGAACCAGGCAGAAGCCCAACAACAGAAAAAGGTGTGGTGTGACAGGAATTCTCGAGCTAGAGAGTATGCTGTGTGGCAGCAGGTAATGGCTCTCATTCCTGTCAGACACAACAAGCTGCAAGCAGCTTGGGTGGGACCCTACAAGGTGGTAAGAAAGGTAAGTGATGTTAACTACATGGTGGAACTGCTAGGCAGAAGGCAGGGGCACAAATTGTACCATGTTAACATGATGAAACCTTACCATGATAGGGAGGCCCTTGTGCTGAGCATTTGCAGTGGATTGCAGGAAGAGTCTGAAGGAGATCTGGGGACTGATCTCCTCAGTGAGGCTCGGGCTGACACCTCAGTGGAAGGAGTAGCAATGTCCCAGCAGCTTTCTCCTACCCAGGTTCAAGAAATCCGAGCAGTGTTGCATGAATTTAGGGACATGTTCACTGGGAAACCAGGGTGCACCTACCTGGTGCAGCACCAGGTGGATACAGCACCCCAAAGGCCTATTAGGCAGGCCCCTTATAGAGTGCCTGAGAGAGTCAGACAGACCCTGAGGGAGGAGGTACAGGAAATGTTGGAACTAGGGGTGATTCAAGAGTCCAACAGTCCCTGGGCCTCCCCAGTGGTACTGGTGCCAAAGAAGGATTGCAGCACCAGGTTCTGTGTGGACTACAGGAAATTAAATAGTCACACAGAGTCAGATGCTTACTTCATGTTTAGGACAGATGAGGCCCTAGAGCACCTGGGTGGGGTTAAGTATCTTACAACCATTGATCTTAACAAGGGTTACTGGCAGGTGCCCTTGACTCCCAGTGCTAGAGAGAAGTCAACCTTTGTGACTCTTTTTGGCTTGTATGAGTTCACAAATATACCCTTTGGGATGCAGAATGCCCCAGCAACTTTCCAGAGGCTAGTAGATCATATCCTAGTAGGAGACAGAGGGTTTGCCCTTACTTACCTAGATGATATTGCCATCTAGAGCCATTCCTGGCCAGAGCGCATTCAGCATGCCAGGGAGGTGCTGGGCCGACTACAGATGGCAGGGTTGACCATTAAGCTGAGCAAATGTCAGGTGGGTACGGCAGAGGTCTCCTACCTAGGACATAGAGTGGGGAGTGGTAAGATAAGGCCAGAACCTGCCAAAGTGGAAGCCATTCAGGCATGGCCTGCACCTGTTACTAAAAAGCAGGCGAGGGCATTTTTAGGGACAGCAGGGTACTACAGAAAGTTCATCCCCAGTTATAGTACCATAGCTGCTCCCCTACAGACCTGACAAGAAAGAACAGGCCAGATAAGGTAGTGTGGACCCCAACATGTAAGCAGGCATTCCAAATGCTTGAAGAAGCTTTGGGAGGATCTCCTGTGTTAGCCAGTCTAGATTACAGCAAATAATTTGTTGTGCAGGTGGATGCTTCAAACCATAGGGTGGGGGCTGTACTTAGCCAGATTTCTTCAGAGGGGGAAGAGCACCCAGTGGTTTATCTCAGTCATAGGCTCCAACCCAGGGAGGAATGCTATGCAGCTGTAGAAAAAGAATGTCTAGCCATAGTGTGGGCATTGCAGAAATGTCAGCCTTATCTGTATGGAAGGAAATTCACTGTTATGACAGATCACAACCCCCTAATATGGTTAAACAGAGCCAGCCAGCAAAATGCCAAGTTGCTAAGATGGAGCCCAGGGTTGCAAGCATAAGATATGTCAGTGCAGCACCACAGTGGGAGTAGCAATGCCAATGCAGATGGGCTCTCAATACAGGGAATGGGGTAGCTACACTCAGTTAGACCTCACCCTCTCAAGCAGCATTTCTCAAGGGTCACTTGAAAAAATAGCTTGAGTTCTCGGGGGGGGGGTGTGAAGACTGGTAGAGAAGTGTGAAGGCTGCCAGCCTAGCCAGATAGAATTTTGCAGATAATTCTGTCATTTGTAAATATGAATGTAAACTACAGGCTTGTTGTCTTAAATGTAAAGAAATACTGTTACATGTGGAACTGGAAATAAATGTGACAACAGTGCACACTGCTGACCAAAGTAAAGCATGTGGTGACCCTTTGAAGTAGCAGTGGTGCCGAAAAGTCTAGATGAAGAAATTCTTTCTATTGTTTTAACCAAGAATTAAACTGCTAGATTTAAACATGCAAATGTATTTTTATTGCTCTGTTCCTGACCAGCTGCAAGATAACAAAAGGGAGATGTTAAGAATGTAAATGCAGTTAATGTGTAGCCTGGGAACACCCGGAAAGTGTAAAAGGATGATGTAATGTTTATCAGAACTGCAATAACAATTTAAACAGAGAGAATCAGAAGGCATTTAGCATTTTTGTCTTGATCATCCAACTCACAGCACTGTCTCTTGCTCACATGTAAGTTATCTTAGACTTGTGTTTTCTTTTAGGGATAGCTAGAGTCTAGAAAGATTAGACTAAGTGTTTTTCTGTGATGTCAGAACTCTACTACTGTATTATTTTAAGTATTACTGTGTGATCTCTGAACTCTTGACTAGCACTGACTGTGTAGTAGAAAGTATTGCCTTGTGGTTTTGATTATTTATTATTAAATATTTTAAAACCTTTTAACTGTGGCTGGTTTGTGTAGAAATAATTTAAGCTCTAGAGTACATTGCATGTATATAAGGATCCTGTACCAAGTCACTCTAATAAGCCTTGACTGTTTAGTCACATACAACCAACTGGATAATAATATTGCACAGTAATAATTGGAACCCTTTTAACGGCCTTTGAGTAGCTGATAATTATTAGCTGGGTGGTGGCAGGGTACTACCATATAGTCTGGGTAAAAGAGGCACAGCTGGGGAACCTGTGACAGCCTTTCCCAGAAGTGTCTATGTGGTTGTGTAAACTCTTATCTCAAATGTGTTTGTGTCAGCTTCTTGGGCATGGACACAAAGCACTGGTTGGACAGAGAGTGTGCTAGAGATTTAAGCTTGCCCAGCTAGGCTGAGATCTGGACCCTATAGCTGTGCCAGTGGGGAGTCATATTTGGGACCTGGGGAACAAGGGAGTGTCCAGCCCCGGACTGACTGTGATCTCAGTGTACTCTTAAGGGAAATTGCACTTTACTGTGTGTATTTATTATCCTTTCCTCTCATATGAGACACCCTCTCTGGTTGGTAGTGGTGAGGATTGAGGCTCCTTGATTGCTGAGCCAGGGCATGGGCATCACAATCTCCTCCTCTACAGCCAAACAGATCTGCCTTGCAACACAATACCAACACTTGTATGTCTCATACCCAGTACCCTACATAACATAGCCACAAGAAGTTAACAATAATCCATCCCACCTGTATGATTTCAGGACGGTATCAATAAGATATCATGCAAAACAGTCTGTCTAACATAGGGAATGTACAATGTGGAAGCAGTGAACATTCCAATGATACATATACACACACACACACACACACACACACACACACACACACACACACACACACATATATATATATGCAGATACACACACACACACACACATATATATATATATATATATGTCTGTGTGTGTGTATATATACACATACACAGAAATATACATATATTACTAAGTATCGACATGTATAGGAAGATACATATTTACAGGGTGCACAGCATATTGAACAGCCAGTATTCCTACAGTTGCCACCTTTTAAAATGGACAGTGTTTGATTCTCTCATACAAAAGACAATTATTGCATGAAACATATACCCACAGAGAAGTCAAAGGATATGACACCAAGAGGAGTCAGGATACTATGGAGAAAAATATTATTAATCACCAAATTCTTTATAGCTATGAAGATAAAGAGGGACTTATAACACTAGTTATAATAAAATACAATAATAGAATCTGGACATTAGTGAATCTTTATTGGTTTCCAGGAATAGGAAAAGGTATGACAAAGAAACATCTAGACTTTATTAGTAAAACATATAAAGGTAGTTTGATAATAGGAGACAACCCAAAAAATGGATTTAAAATCATAATTTAATAGATACATTCAATTTTAAAGAGAGCAACTCACTGTTATTTTCACACCAGGATCACAGATTTACAACCCAAACAAGAATAGATAAATTTTTTGTTGCACAAGACCTTGTTGAGAAGATAAATAGCTTCACAATAATACCATGTTCATTATCAGATCATAGAGCAATTCTTATTAATATTCAAACAAACTTTAAGAAATTAATACAAATGACAAGAATTCCAGCATATATTACGAAGCTAAAAGAATTTAAACCTTGGTTACTCTCAGAAATAAAATTCTTTTTAGACACTAATATTACTAATGAACTCAACATAGTCATGATATGAGACGCTATAAAAGCCTATATTTATGGTAAAATTATCACATGGTACAAAAATAAACTAAAAGAATGGGAATCAGAATTACTTAATATACAAAATCAAATTATAAAAATAAACAATAATAATTTAACAAATGTACTTACTAATATTATATTAAGAATGGGAATCAGAATTACTTAATATACAAAATCAAATTATAAAAATAAATAATAATAATTTAACAAATGTACTTACTAATATTATATTAGAGCCTCCATTTTTAAAATAATTATAAATTGGATAGATCCGTGCTATTCTTCTAACTGGAAATCTCTCCACACTGTTATTTATTCAAATGAAAATACCATTATAAAGAATTTAATGATAGACAATCATATTAATAAACCATGGCATATCTTATGTGCTAGCCTTCAATACAATCTAACAAAACCTACCAATCTAAAATACTTAAATGATATGTATAATTAATTTAGAAGATTTGTAATTTCTAATACAGATATAAAGTTATGGCTAGAACTTTTATATCCTTTCAATGTAACAAGATATTTTCCAAACAAAATGCATAGGACGGTTTTCATTACTTGGGAAAGAAACGATTAATTTGCTGGCAACAATGCATTAATGAACATAAGGTTTTGGATAGTCAAATTATAATAAAAACTTATAATCTCTTTACATCAGATTGGGTATTATTACAAAGTATATTACAATACTCACAAGATCTATGCAGAATAACTAACAATTCTTCTTTTAGAGATAGACCTACACTTATAACTCATTTATATGAAACAGTATATAATAATCAAAATTGGGAAAATTTGACATCAAAATTATATAACATTTTAATAAATTATAGAGTTAAAATCAATAAAAAAATTTGGAATCATATAACAAAAGGTCATTCAATAAATGTATCCTTGGAAAATTAAACCAAAATACTAAATTCTGTTAAATTGACATCCAACATGCAATTCTGGAGAATTTACACATGGAAATTCCTGCATAGATCTTTTCTTACTCCAAATAGATTAAAAAAAGTAACACCTCTAATAATGTTATATGCTGTAGATGTTTGCAAAATTGTAAAGCAGACTGGATACATGTATTCCATAACTGCATTAAAGTTAAAACATTTTGGGAAGATGTCAGCAACTTTATACAAGCCATATTTTCAGATACCTTTATAGTAAGTGAATCTCTAATTTTGTTAAATGTTAATGACAATCTAGAATTAAGTAACAGTAATCTCTACTTACTTTGAAACATTCTAGCAAATGCTAGAAAATGTATTACTAGAAAATGGAAGTCAAATCTGGAACCATAATTTAAAGAATTTCTGTCAATATTGAAGGAAACTGCATTGTCGGAAACCAGAGTTAAAGAACTAAGAATAGCACCAAGACAATGGAACAAGAATCCATGGGAAAAAATACTATCACTCATTGAGACACTAAACTTGTACTGAAACTTTTAAGGAAGATGAAAGAAAAAGGAACAAATGATCTCACATCAATACAATGTTACTTTGAATAGACTGATCAATATAATAATTAAATTTCAGGCTATTTGTAAATATTGTATATAGTTAATAATATTGTTCCATTTTTCAGAAAATGTATTAAGATTATTATACAATGGAATTATTTGAAAATTAATAAAAAATATCTGAGCAAATAAAAAAAAAGGATATGACACCACACACAGTTTTGCATACATAAGAAATGTTTATTTGTGCACTATTACAGTTGTATATGCCATGTCATATAGATGTTAGGTGTTTCAAATACATACTAACTGAGTAATGCAACTCTCAAGCAAAATATTTTATACAGTAAATCGAAAGCATAACATGTGTTGCTGTCCAGGCCAAGGCCTTTAAGTAATACAACAGTAAAGAAACACTGTTCCAGAAGATAAGAATCAATCAACAGTAAGTAATACAGATGTAGTTCAGCAGCCTCCAATTGCACTCTGTACTCAACCCCTAGGGGAAAAGAATTAAGTTGCCACAGTGAAGATGTACCTGTTACATAAATTAAGTTTGGCAGCAAACCAAGTTGTCCCGGGACATCTTCATGAGGGGTTAGATTGATATTAGTGGGTAAGTGGGTTGGGCAGGTGAAAGGGTTAAGTGGAAGCAGGAAGGATTGGGAGGAAATGAGATAAGAGTAGGGAGGGGCTAAAGAGGTTTAGACAAGTGTAGCTGGGTAAGCAATCACATTTTGGCATGAACTTGCTACCCTCCCACCCTCCTCTTGTTTGTTTGGGGGTTGGGGGATTGGGGTTTATCCATTGGGGTAGGCAGAGAAGTGAGACAGGCTTGTCCTCTTCTGTTCCCCTTCTGGTGTATGAGTGTTCATTTCAATGAGGTGGGGAAAGGAAAATTAGCAGCTGGAGGAAGCTTGCTGAATAGATAAGTAAGCTGCAGTAGGAATGTTGCTTATTTGGTGGAAGGTAATTCAATGAATGGTGTATGAAGTGAGATGGGACACTGCTTCATAAGTAAAGTAAGTGAGCAGAGGTATGGTGGTACTCTGACCTGATTAGCATTACAAGGATGACACTTCATAAGTAAAGTAAGTGGGCAGAGGTAGGGACACTGCTTACTGGGGCAGGGTGAGTAGGTACATTGCCCTGATTAACATTACAAGGATGTTTATGCTGTGTTTAGAATCAGCTATATTATGGTCAGTTGTAACTAATAAAGTTGGTAAACAAAGCTATGTTATGGAAGTTTTAATAAAGGTCGTCTAATGTCATTCGGTGTGATGTGTTTATTGAAGCGGACTGGGACAACAATGCTTAACTTAAAACATCACTATCACACTGACAAACAGAACAGTCTGTAAGACAGTAAGCACTAGCCCACCAATATTTCGAAGGTAAATTTATGAAAATGTACAGCCATATACCTTAAGGTAGCTTACTACTGATATCCCTGACATGTTGTAACAGCCTAGGTTATATATGGTGCATTCCCCTTCCTCATACAATGACTTACAGGGGCATATAACAGTGTTACATACACTGACCTCTGGACTATACAAGAACACACACATTTTGTCCAGCTGTAGCCCACATATATATGGACACTACCCCACAATATGTGTGGGGACCACAACATCAATGGAATAATGGCAGGAATGGCAGCACAACATAATAGTAGGCCACTACTTAACCTCTTACTACATGACATATGGACAAAGCCTGGCATATAGGTGGAGGAGAGAAGCTGGAACACAGGGCCATATTTGCAATATTGTTGTTATACACTGAGAAAGTTGCTGGTGTTACAGGATTGGTTGCAACATACCCTTATTCAGGAATATGAAGTCAAAAGCACAAATGGATGTAGCCATGTACTGATAGCACTCAACAGACAGAATGCCAGTGATATTTCTAAGACAAGACCTGTGTGGTGGACAGACAAAACATAACAGCCAATCCTCTGGCCATCATGTGGATAGGCCCACAGTTGAGACCTATGCAGACAGAATGCATTCCATGATAAACTAGTATGTACACACAAACCCTGTAACACTAGCAGTATACAATGCATATAACAACATTACTCACACTGCCTGTAGGTCTGGAACCTTTTACAAATATGTAGTTGTCCTGTGTCTGCAAGTCCTCTTGTAAGAGGTATTGTTACCTGCTGTCTGTAACACTGCTGTCCACACCTAGGAAGGATGCCCTCCATACAGGAAAGGTAAAGGGACCATACCCACATGGTTTAGTAATTTATATTAGTGGGTTGCCATGGCAGAGGTAATTGGAAGTACTACACAGCAGGCTGCATGCAGGTAGCAAGTGGTGGGCACTGATTGGTGCAGAGGCCATCACCTGATCATGTTCATCAACTACAAAATCCATGCAGCAATCTATTCAAAGAAGCTCAATCCATGTAGTGGAGTGAGACAGAGAGAGAGAGAGAAAACAAACAAACAAACAAACATCCAGTAAATATAAAGTTGTTCAACAACTGAACCTACAGACATCCCAAGTTAACCAAGGGGACACAGCAAAATGTATCCAGAAGAGACGACAATCCTACAACAGGTATGTAAAGCATATATGGATGTAATTGAATGTAGTATTTGGTCTATAGTAATGGGATAGATTATGTGGAATGATTTATATGTGCCATCAGGTGTTTGTTGTAATGGTGTCCTGCTGAACAACTGCTATGAACAATAGTGTCTGTCCCTGTGGGCAGTGGGCCATACCTGTCAACTGTGCAGATCAGCACTGAATGACAAGATATAAGCCATCATAGTGTGTGTTGTGTACTGCAAGACATGTATATTAGTGTGGTCAATAGCTGGTGGTGGAAGTAATGCCGTTATGATGGACACATAAATTTCAGAGCCCAACACTTGCAGGATAGTCATGTTAACGTGTAATGTAGCATGCACAAATGCCATTGGTGTGTAATAGGCTAACCTGCAATCTGTCCCTATATATACCCCCCTAATGTTAGGCTGTGTCCACATGTGACACTTGTCTGTGTTGTAGCAAGGCAGAACAGTGCAGCTGTGCAGGAAGGAGAGTTAGAGAGTGTGGAGATGATGTTTGAATACACTCTATAGATATATATATATATATATATATATATATATATATATATATATATATGTCTACAGATATACAAACACACACATGTATATTATATATATTTATATATATATATATATATATATATATATACACAACTCATAATATATACCTATATATATATATATATATATATATATATATATATATATATATATATATATATATATATGTGCATGCACGCACACACACACACACACACACACACGTGTATGTCTATATATATATATATATATATATATATATATATATATATATATATATATATAAAATATAATATATATATATATATATATATATATATATATATATATATAAACACACACACATATTTATATAAATATATGTCCCCTACTGTTGAATGACAGTGCTGCACGATATGTGTGAGAGAACATCACACATATCAATACACACACATATATATACAGCAATAAGTGGGTGCAAAATGAACAGTTATGTCTGGTGTGAACTCGACCTTGGGAACACATTGCCCTTGGTTGTGAAGGTGGGATTGGTATTTTGGGGAAGGATAGTAAGTATATTTGGGAGGGTAGGTTGGGTTGGAAGACAGGCAAGACAGCATACAGGGGTGGTATATAACATATGTGGTGGGTAAACACCTTGGATGGGGGAGTGTTGTCTGGAATGTGGAAGCCCATGAGCCCTCATATGGAAACAATGGGGCCAAGGTCCCCACCCACGGGCAGTCACAACAGTATCTTCATGGGCCTGAAGGTGCCTGGGCTGTGGGCTGTGCAGGAGGAGCTTGCTGACCCTGTGATTATGTACTGAGGGCCTCAAGGTGCTCTAGCACATCCCCAAGTCTTTGTGGAGCTCCCTATGCACCAGTCCCTGGACCTGACTTCAGCTGACAGGATCCTGTCTGTGTGTGCTCCCAGGGGGTGAACACCATCCCCTGAGGTGGTTCCACCTGAAGGTAGTGCAGGACCAGTAGATGATGAGGTCCCAGGGTGGGTCCCAGATGTGATGTGGCCTGGTAACATGGCCAGATGAGGTGGGAGAGGTGGTTCTGCTGGCAACTGTCTTCCCAAACATGCTATTGTGTCACTGTTATAGAACATATGTGGGTAGTAATAGTCTACACATTCCAGGATTATGTCTAACAGTATGCATAGATATCCTCATTAACACAAAACAACAGATGTGCAGCAGTCACATAGCAGACAGAACACATGCATATATGGAACCATAGTGGCCCTTACAATGGCATGCAGATGACATTGTTCGTAAAAGGCCACCAATGATAGTGTTTCAACATGGAACATGACTACAAACACATTGTACAAATTGTTGTACAATACGATATATTCCCAAGGGTAGGTCTTCTATAGACATACCCATTGAGTTGTGTGATCAGATTATTGTTGCAGATATGGTGGGGGGAGACAGAGATGTGTATTAAAACTATTATATCCTTGCAGTATGAGGTCCTCAGACCTGTTTCCCTCTTTATGTCTTTCAGGCAAAATGTCCAGGATGAGACTTCTGATGTACACACTGCAGGAGAATGATGTCATCATCACATACCTGGTGCAGCACTACCACACCCTGTTCAGGCATACAGCCCATGATCTGCAGGAGAGGACCGCCCTGTGGAACGATCTTGTCCACAGGGTAAACAATGTCGGCCTGCATAACCGCAGTTATGAGCAGGTCCGACATCGATGCACTGATCTACTCCACCATGCCCGTCGGTGTGCTGCTGTAGTTAGGGGGGGACCAGCTTGCAACAGGGGGGTCATGCCATCCAGCCTCCTCGACACATGTTGAAGAGCTCCTCGTCAGCCTCGGAGCACCTGCCTGCCCGCAAACACAAGACCTGGCGGAGAGCATAGTGGAGCTGGGTGCTACCCACACAATGGCTGAGGAGCATACAGGTAAGGCCACAGGGCACATCAGTAGACCACTATTGTGTATCCATCTGCATCTGTAGAGTTTAATCATGCATATGTGAGATGAAATATATATATATAGTCTGTTGCTGAGCTGTAGTGATAAACAGATGTTCATAATCTGTAGTATTGTGGGTTTGTACTGTTGATGTACTGTAATGCTGTTCCCACCCTGTACCAATGCCAGAGGTGTGGCTAGTAACATCACATCTCTCACACAATTATGTAGGTCCCTCTGGTATACCTCTGGGGCAGCAGCCTGTAGCTGGTGAGTATGGTGTTTGCTCAGGTTTACCAATACACTGGTCATGTTATGGCCATGGTATATTCCATGCACACATTTAACACACCTACCCATATTGCATACTGTACATGTTCAAGTATTGTTGCTGTTAACTGCACTGCATTACAGTGGTCACCATGGTGGTGTATCTGAAGGATATGTAAGAGTCCTGCAATATAACTAACAACCTGTCATTGCAAGATGTGAACACAGAGATGAACATAATGAAGGGACAAATGGCCTACAGTAGGGACATGTCTGCAACATCATCCTTATATAGTGCTACAACAGTGTATATACCATTATTACAATGGCAACTGTTACAGATCTACACTACGACATATCACAATACTGCATTCCACAACCCTTACACCCTGCAATGTGGTCCTAACATGAGCAATGAATGTGTAATATGGAATCCTATGTTAGGACAGCAAATATGGGGAATACATACCTTCACAAACACTGGAAGCATATGTGTGCATACACTCCAGATAACAGATTGTGGAAGCAGCTTGTGAGGTACTGACAGCATGCATTCTTCATGAGTATGGACCTTCCAGCAAGTACAGGTCCTCAATGTCACACCAAAAAATGGTCTGCTGTCCAAGACGTTTGGCCATCAAATGTGCCCACTTACCTGCAATAGAGGCAGCCGTGGCTTGCACACATCTTACAAGCCATGGAATGGATCCCATACCCAACAGGTAGCACCCAGGAGTTGGACATGTAGCCTTACCTCACCATTGCACATACCATGGCAAACAGTGCAGACAGTCATGTATGTGGCAAGGATGTATGGGGCAGGATTAATGTAGAAAATAAACAGATGGCCATCCAAGACAGATGATGACACATGTTGCAAACTGGTCATGCAGGCTGCCTAGTAACATGCCACAACACTGAGGGAGTTGCAGGAATGTCTGGCAAGTACTGGTTGTGCAGTACCTGTGTCTGCAATTGCCTGGACTCTGCATAACTGTGGCCCATGGGTTAGGGTAATCAGATGGGACAGTTGTACCACAAGAAACCTCAGCCAAGCCTCTCTACAGGTAGCATATGCATAACAGCAAAAGTCCCCCAAAGGCATGTGTTGCAATGTGTACTGGTGTACCAAGACCATGTTGGAAACCTACAGACAGTATCAATTATGATACATGTGCTGCACAACCAACACCTCACCTCCACCTTAGGCCCACCATCCCCATCTTTACCTTGCTGGTGCCAGTGTACACCTGTATGTTTGCCATTCATTATTAGGGAATAGGCCAGTACAGGTGTGGTGTTCAGAGTTTGGGACACTGCAAAATGACACATGTGTAGGCCATAGTTGTCAAGCATCTGCAAAAAGGCTGAGGATGGGGGGGTGTCATCCTAAAACACAACAATGCACTGATGCAGAGATCCAAAGCTCACTAAGAATGGCTGTATCTGCACACAGTCAAGGAATTGTGGCAGACATAGCCTTGACACCACAGCTATAGTGATGGCACTGTGTGACCTCCAAGGACTGTGCACATGAGTTGACCTTGCAATCATGCAGAGTTGGTGGACATTTGTAGGACAGAGTGACCAAATACTGGCAAATGCAGATGGCCCATGCTAGTATATCTCTTCCAGGAATACTGACTGCTGTAGTACACATAACAGTAGTTGCAACAAACCATCATGATAAGGGTGTGCACACATATGCACCCACAAATTGTATGCATCTCAATCAGCATCTGCACAACTAACACATTTGTTTGATACTACATTTGATTGCACAGGTCATTTGTCACATATCAAGTTCGTGTAATGTTAACACATGCAGTAATGTGGCCCCATGGCATATCAGGGAAGAGGGCGCCATATCAATAAGGGTGTGCACACTCCCTATACCCATGGTAAAGTTTGAAGCTTGTCAGTTTAATTGTATTTTATTGGCCATACGTGCATCGCTGATGATGAGATCTGCAAATCAGACATCAGGCATTCACAAATTATGTCTGTCCACATATCATCCCAGGTATGTGTCAGACAAACACACAGGGGCTGTGTACAGCAGAGCAAACATAACTGACACACATATACACATTCAGCAATGGTGTGTACACCTGTGAGGTATGGTGCACAGTACATGCCAAGGTGCCAAACAGGTGCACAGCAATACTGTGTAGATGGGAGCAGTGTGTTCCAGGTGAAGGGGCATCACCTACTAACACAACCCATGCATCACAGAGATGTATAATCTTGCTAGCAGGGATTGACGATAGATGCACTACATGCTGTTTAGTGCCATATGTCATGCATGTTGACAGATGGGTAATGAGATTTCTGTGTGTAATATCTTTGTGCAACTTCACCTGTAAGTGTGTGGGGGGGGGTAATTTGTCTGTAAGTGCTATCTGGTGGAGTGGAGGGGGGTCAATGTATGTAAAATGCATGTGTGTGTGTGTGTGTGTGTGTGTGTGTGTGTGTGTGTGTGTGTGTGTGTGTGTGGTTGTATGTGTGTCCATGTATGCACATGTTTGCGTGTGGCATTGTTCATACCTCTAAACTTCCCTAAGAAATCATGCAATACATGGACATGGACAGACACATTAGACACCAGAAATACTTTTCTGACATGTAAGCTCAGGACAGCTGATAGTATAATAAAGTCCGCAGCATGAAAGATGCATTGGGAGGGAAAACTAAATACCAGGGATACTGTTTTAATTGCAATCAGCATAAAAGTGAAAGAATACCCACATATGCAGAACTAAAGATGCACTGGGGAATTACTAGACAATGCCAGAGAGTGTTTCCAAATATTACTGTAGTCCACATAAAAAGTTAATAGAGCAACAGATCCTGCATCTACTGAACAATAGTTAAGTATGACACTCCAGTGTGTGACATTATTGAATGACTGTAGTAGCCCATAATATATGGGGGCCATGCTCAAGATGTCTGGACAAAACCAGGGTGAACACTGAATGACATCAGAGATTCTTTGAAAAAATGATTCCAGTCAAGTTAAAGAGTTAATGGAGTAACAGGTCATGTTTTGTGAACACTTTTCTGAGCAATTAGAAGAATGATATGTTAATGATTGGTATTATTGACTGTAATTATTCAGGACTGATGCAGGATGGGGAAATTAAGAGAAAAAAATAGGGACATTCTGTAAACTCAGGGACAGGTAATTAGTATGATAGAATGTAAGGGTGTGTGTGTGTGCGTGTGTGTGTGTGTGTGTGTGTGTGTGTGTGTGTGTGTGTGTGTGTGTGTGTGTGTGTGTGTGTGTGTGTGTGTGTGTGTGTGCACTGTTAAGCAATGGCGTACAGGTCTTAAAGTGCTTTTCTTGTTTTCCTCTCAGAGGTGGCAAGGTGGGTCAGGGTCCCTCCTGCAGGCAATCTGATGTTGGTGTCCATACAGACACTGAAAATGATGATAGGTGTGTTGAGGCACAGGCAGGGTTGTCAGGGGCTGAAGCTGCGCCATCATTTGACATCCCACTGTTATCCACCCCATCCCCGCACACAGTCACAATGCCTATACATACCCGATCACCAGTGGCCATAGCTGGGGAACAGTTGGCGGTTGGTGGCATGGGACAGTGTGGTGTCTATGACACATGTGTCTGGACACAGCAGCCATAGTTGAATGTCTGGCGGGGTATCACATAGGCAGATGTACAGGGGTGCTCATTGGAGGGCTGCTGGTCATAGTGTCCCTGGCAGAAGTGCCACATCTGGTGCAACCAGATGCATTTTTCAGGCCGTCATGGAGGCGCAGGCATGTATGGAATGGTAGACTAGACAGACTCTGAGGCTGCAGAAGGCTACTCATTCAGCTGTTACTGAGAACATCCATGATCTTGCAGGTGCCCTCCGTTATTTTTCAGAGGTTATGGATAGATGGTTGGGTGAGATGGTGGGAATTCTTGACCATGGAATGTCCATGCTCGAGCATATGGTGGGAGTGGTACGATGGCCACGGGGATGTAGGCCAACAACACCAACAGCTGGAGGTCAATGTGGATGTGCCAGAACACAGAGCCACTCCTGTAGTGGCATTACCAGCCCCAGCACTGCAGGGGGGCACTGTCCACACCACACCACAGCAGGCCACATGCACATGACTCTGGCCAGTCCCAAGAGGGACCCAGATCCAGCGGACATATGTCATCATCAGGGGAGAGTACTATATCATGGCTTGTACTTGGTGGTGCTCATGGAACCCCTGGCAGGCACAGTTCTTGTGTCCATGGCCAGAGACGATGAACTACACACCATGCCAGGTACGGTCTGCAGCTTTCCAACAAACTCCTGTATAGGGCAGCCATATGACAGAATTGTGTGCATGCATACGCACACACAATACCAACACAGCTAGGGCAACCCCATAACTACACACACTACATCACCACAGCCAAATTAATAATTAAACCCCCTCACACACATGGTGTCAAACATATGTCTCACCCTAGGTCTTTGGCAAACCAACAACACACCCTGTGCATATGATGATACCTGTGCCACATCCCTGTTATCCATAACATTGATGCAGGGACAGACTAATATGGTTCTGATGCACAGGGTGACTGTACTATGATGTACCAATGTAATGCTGTGTAACACATTGTCAGCAGTAAAGTTTAATGCTTACATGTCAGGAAGTGTAGCTGTCCAGCCATGATGCATTATAGCTGTTATTAACACTGAGTGATTGTGGACTCCATAATGTATTCATTTTGTGTTGTAGGTGTCCATGTGTCAGCAGGATGATGGTCTGCTATTGTATCCTACAAGAGGTATGGCACTGTGGTAACACCTTGGCTGTGCCATATCCTGGGTACAGGTGAACACATGTCACAGGTCTGTATAACAGTTACTGCATGTACCACATGTCCGATAGGTCTGGGGATGGTGTATACAGGTGAGTGCATGGTGGTTGATGTCAGCAGCCTTTCTACAGTGGACAATGGTAAATGTACTGGGTGGTACACACCACATGTTTGTGTATAACACACACAGAGGCTTTGGTGTTGATGCAATACACAGAGAATACTGTACACATGGATGTATGTACCTGTGCAAGGAACCCATGTTAGCCTATGTAATTCCACCAAGACAGAATAGGCACAACAACACATTGGGAAATAAGCAGTCTGCTAGTTTAATGTCATTGAGGATGGCACTGGCAAGGTATATGTACCCTTCCCCAATGTAGTGCAATCCTCAACTCAGTAAACATAGGTGTGCTGGTGTGGGTGGCACAGACCTACCCTTTGGAGGGTGAGATGTGCTGTAGAACTGCAGATAGTATGATAGACAACTACTTAACCTGTTTACATGAACTGTACAGTTTCACGGCCAGCTAAGCAGGGGAAATACACTCAACAATAACTGCAATGATTGTGGCTGTGTCACACCCAGCTATATATACCAACCCCAGTATTGCTGTACACCTATAGAGGGCATTTACACGTCTACCACTAGTTGTGATGGAATGTATTTCCACAGGATGATACCTGTGAAATGTTAGCATTTGCCAGGCAGTTCTCAGACAGATGACCTCCTGGGACGTGTTCATAGGTTCATAGGTTCATAGGTTTATACTAGGCTATCTGCCCTAAGGCATTTATAAGCCTAGCCCAAATTTTTGTGGCTTACGCCACCCCTTATATGAAAAAATACTGTGCCCATTAGTTTGTTGTGCCTCTGTCCAGCAGTGACACAGATATGATTCCCGGGGTAAACCTACGATCTCCCATCCACAGGTCTAGATTTCTCTTAAACAGAGTCAGCGAGGTGCTCTGCCTCACATGGACCGGGATTTTATTCCACAGCATAGGGAGTCTCTGAGTGATAAATCTATCCCTCCAGCACGTCCTATTTATACCCGTGCTAAGGTTTAAGTCGCTTGCTCTAGTGGTTTTGGTGGATTTGGATTTTTTGAGGTGGAGCATGTCCATTAATTCCGGGTTGGACATGGCCTTGTATGTCAGGCACATGTCACCTCTGAGCAGATGGTATGCGACTGAATAGAGCTGGAGTTTCTTCAATCTGGCAGCATATGACAGATTTTGGAGTCCCTTTATCCTTTTGGTGAGGAACTTTTGGGGTCTCTCCAATTGCTGCAGATGTCGGGTGAGATACATCCCGAATGGGGCATTGTACTCGATCATTGGTCTGATAAGTGAAGAGTACAGGGGAACAATGACCTCAGTAGATCTGGATGTGAATCCCTTCATGATCAGGTGGGCAATGTAGAAGGTCTTTCTAAATAGTTCACCTTCGGTCTCACCAATAAGCGTTTGCTGCCCAAAAGTCAAATGAAATGCTGGACAAGTCAGTAATCCACGGTAGCTGGATAAACATAGAATTTATTGAAACTCATGACACTACAATATAAAACGACTGCATAAACGTAAACTCAAATCCTAGTGAGCAGAACACTCACAAGGAAAGAAAATACAAACGGATACTGTGCACAACATGAAAAATATGAGAAATACTGGTTAAGCGCTTTCAACCAAAAACAAATGGTCTTCATCAGAACAACAGAAGAATGCAAAATCTACCTTTACACTCATTCCTTCCTAATTCCATTTTACAACTTTTATATATACAAATATGTTTTTTACATATACAAATATGTTTTTTACTAAGTGTCTTTTACAAAGTGCTTTTTACAGTTTTTTATCAAAGGGTTATTTACAAAGTGATTTTATTAGAAGTAATATTGTACAAATATGTGTTTTTAATAAGCATTTACATTTATGTATTGCACAATACACAAACCCATTGGTATATACAATCTTTATCTTGGACAGTTTTTAATACAATGGTACAGATTAGATAATATTTGTATTGAATATGCATATATATTGTTATATATTGTTA
>NC_056737.1:537970364-538075364 GCF_019279795.1 Protopterus annectens
GGCTGCTGAATTGCTTAAATTTTTTACCTTTGGGTTACACTACTTCCAGGAAATGGCTGCTGCTGTAATTGATGCTAAATGTACCTTGTTACACTCTTCACCCTATGGGCAACCTGGAGCTTGCAGTACCCAGTGTAACACTGTTCTACAAATGGGTAGATAGGCATGGGTTACCTTCGGAGTCCTGGCAAGTGTGTGTATGTGTGTGAGTGTGCTTATTTGTAGGAGACAGCATTCTGAGGCCACATTCTCCAAATACAATAAACCTTGCCATACATTATAAGTGATAGTATTGTCACTGACATTAGGAAATCCATGACAAACCCTCACCCTACTATCCCTCTGGCATGTACAATAAATGCATATCCCTGTAGTAGCACTGATTAGATAGACAAGGGGTTGTATTGCAGTCCTGGTCATTGTGTGATTGTGGGTATGTCAGAGCATTATCATGGGTTTCAGTGAGTACACTATCCAATGTGGGGTGTGGGTGCTGGGTATACTGTCTTTACCCCATAGTACCCCCAGTACGTGTCCCAAGGTCCACTGTATGAGGATCACTGTCACCATCAACCATGCAGGTAAATGATTACACTATCCAGCCCAATGATGCATGTGCTGTGTGCAAAATGTCTGTAACAGAATGGACTCACTGACAAGGTAGTTAGCACTGCTAAACCCAGGTCTTTCAAATGTGTCTATGGCTGTATCTGTTTGTCAATGTGTATATGACAGTATGTCATACTATGTATTGTTCATTAACACACAGTACATTCCCCATTACCATACTGTACAAGGCCTGGTAATGTTCTTCACTTAACAGGAAACTTAGGACACACCTCATCCTAAAAGCTCTGTGGTGTGTGCAATTAAAGCCAAACACATTAGTAGCAATAAGTACCTAGGTAAGGGTTCTACTCTCAGTGTTGCCAAGTACGTGTGTGTGTTTGTGAAGGGATCTACTTCAGTTTGCAGAAAATATATGTCCCAGGAGATCATTTGTCTGAGAACTAACTGGCTAAAGGTAACATTTCAAAGCAATCATCTTGTAGAAATACATTCAAATAAAACTAGTAGTGGATGTGTAAATGCCCTCTTCCCCACTGTACAGCTGTACAGCAATACAGGAGTTGGTATATATACATGGGTGTAGTTGTTGCGACCACAGCCACCCACATTGGGGATATTGTTGTGGGTATCCCCCCGCTTAGTGTGTTGTTATACTGTACAGTTTATGTTAACAGGTTAAGTAGTTGTTAATCACACTATGTGTGGTTCTACGCCTTCAAAGTGGGGGGCTGTGCCACTCACACTAGCACACCTATGTTTACCAACTCCAGGATTACACTACATTGGAGAAGAGGACATATACCCTGTCAGTTCCATCATCAATGACATTAAACTGGTGAACTGATTATTTCCTGATGTGATGTTTTGGCAATTTGGTCTGGGCAGAATTACATAGTCCAAAATAAGTTCACTGCAAAATGAAGTATATCCATGACAAGAGTATTCTCTGTGTATTGCATCAACACCAAAGCGTGTGTGTGTGTGTGTGTGTGTGTGTGTGTGTGTGTGTGTGTGTGTGTGTTCATGGACATTTGGTGTGTGCCACCTAGTACACTTTGTCCACTGTAGAAGAGCTGCTGGCATCAGCCACCATGCACTCACCTGTATACACCCCTCAGACCTATCAGTCATGTGGCACATGCAGTAACTGTTATACAGACCTGTTACCTGTGTTCACCTGTACCCGGGATATGACACAGTCAATGTGTGACCACAGTGCTACACCCCTTGTAGGACAGGACAGCAGACCAACATCCTGCTGACACATAGACACCTAGAACACAAACAGAATACATTATGGAGACCACAGTCAGTGTTAATAACAGCTATAATGCATCATGGCTAAACAGCTACACACCCTGATGTGTAAGCATTAATAATTCTAGCTGAAAACATGTTAAACAGAATTACATTGCTAAACCTTAGGACATTCACCCTGTGCATCAGAACCATATCAGCATGTCCCTGCATCAATTGTATGGATGACAGGGATGTGGCACAGGTATCATATGCACAGGGTGTGTTGCGGGTTTGCCAGAGGCCTACACTGAGCCATTTAGTTGACATCATGTGTGTGGGTTAGGGAGTTCTTCATTAAATGGGCTGTGCAGATGTGGTGTGTGTAGGTATGTAGGTGCCCTAGCTGTGTTGGTGAAGTGTGTGTGTATGTATGCACATGTCTGCCATGTGGCTGCCCTATACTGGGGTTTGTTGGACAGCTGCAGACCGTACATGGCAGGGTGTACAGTTCACTGTCTCTGCCCATGAACACAGGAACTGTGCCTACCAGAGGTTTCACGGGCACTACCAGGCAGAAGCCCAGATATGGTACTCTCCCCTGATGATGACAATTTTCCACTGGATCCGCATCCCTGTTGGGACTGGCCAGGACCACGTGCATATGGCCTGCTGCATTGTGGTGTGGACAGCGCCCCCCTGCAGTTTTGTTGCTGGTACTGCCACTACAGGAGCAGCCGTGAGTTGTTGCACATCCACGTAGACCTCCACCTGTTGGTGTTGCTGACCTACGTCCACATGGCCATCGCCCTACTCCCACCACATGCTCTACCACAGACACCACATGGTCGAGGATTCCCACCATCTCACCCAATTGTCTGTCCAGGTCCTCTGCAAAATAATGGTGGGCACCTGCAAGACTAAGGATGTTGTCAAGTACAGCAGACTGAGTAGCCCTCTGGAGCCTCGGACTCTGTCTGGTGTAACATTCCATATGTGCCTGTGCCTCTATGATGACCCTAAACATGCATCTGGTGACACCTGCTGTAGCACTTCTGCCAGGGGCATGATGGCCAGCAGTCCTCCTATGAGCACCCCTGTACATCTGCCTGTGTGGTACCTCGCTGTTTATCTGGCAGACACACTTGTCATAGTCCCCACACTGTCCTGTCCCATGCTACCACTCGCCAACTGTCCCTTATCTATGGCCACTGGTGATGGGGTATGTATGGGCATTGTGACTGTGTGCAGGATGGGGTGGATAAAAGTGGGATGTCAACCAATGGCACAGCTTCAGTCCCTGACAACCCTGCCTGTGCCTCACCATGCCTATCATGATTGTCAGAGTCTGTATGGACGCTAACATCAGTTTGCCTGCAGGAGGGACCCAGACCCACCTCGCCATTTGTGAGGGGCAAACAAAAAATGTCATTTAAGACCTGTACATTATGGTTTACTTACACAGGCCTCTCATTACCCAACAGTCAACATGCATGATATATGGCACTCAAAAGCATGCACTGCAGCCATACTCAATCCTTATTACCAACATTATACATATCTGTGATGCATGAGCTGCATTAGTAGGTGATGCCCCTTCCCCTGGAATACACTGCACCCATGTACACAGTATTGCTGTGCAGCTGTACATCACACTGGAATGTACTGTGTACCATATCTCATGAGTGTACACACCATTGATGAATGTGTATATCTGTGGCAGTTATGTTTGCTTTGTTGCTCACAGCCCGTATGTGTTTGTCTGACACATACCTGGGATGATATGAGGACTGATGTCAATAGTTAATTCCTGAAAACTGATTTCCCAATCTCATCAGCAGCAGTGCATGTATGAGCAATGAAATCTGATTACACTGACAACCTTCAAAGCTTAATGTGGATGTGAGGAGTGTACACACCCTTGTTGACATGCCAGCCTCTTCCATGTTGTGCAATGGGGCCATGATACTGCATATGTTAACATTACACACACCTGATATGTGACATATGACCTGTGCAATTCAATGCATTATCAAACAAATGTGTTAGTCGTACAGATGCTGAATGAGATGCATACAATATGTGGGTTGCATAAGTGGGCACATCCTTAACACAATGGTTTGTTGCAGCACCTGTTAAGTGAACTACAGCAGTAACTATTACTGGAAAGGGTATCCTAGCATGGCCCATTTCACTTGCCAGTATTTGGTCACCCTACCCTACAAATGTCCCCCATCTCTGCTCGATTGCAAGGTCAGTTCATGTGCACAGCCCTTGGAGGTCACACAGTGGATTCACTATTGCTGTGGAGTCAGGGTTATGTCTGGCACAATTCATAACCTTGACTGTGTTCAGATACAGCCATTCTTAGCAATCATTGGATGTATGCTTCAGTTCACTGTTGTGTTTCAGGATGACACCCATCCCCATCCTCAGCCTTATTGCAGATGCTTGACAACTATGGGCCACACATGAGTGTTATTTTGCAGTGTTCCAAATTCCAAATGCCATGTCTACCAGCTTAGTTCCTGCTAATGAACAGCAAACCTAAAGGTGTACACTGGCACCAGCAAGGTAAATATGGGGATGGTGGCCCTGAGGTGGAGTGAAGTGTTGCTTGTGCACCACATTTATCTTTATGAATACTGTCTGTAGGTTTCAGCCTTGGTCTCATGACACCATTACACATTGCAACACATGCCTTTGGGAGACTTGTTGTTATGCATATGCTACCTGCAGAGAGCCCTGGATGATGTTTCCTGTGGAACAGCTCTTCCATCTGATTACCTTAATCCATAGGCCACACTTATGCAGATTCCAGGTGATTGTCGGCACAGGTACTGCACAGGCAGTATTTGCTAGACATTCCTGCAAGTCCCTCAGTGTTGCTGCATGTTTCTGGGCAGCCTTTATGACCAGTTTGAAACATGTGTTGTCATCTGCTTTGGATGGGCATCTGTTTATTTTTTACATTAATGTTGCCCTATACTTCATATACACATACATGACTGTCTGCACTGTTTGCAATGGTATATGCAATGGTGAGGTAAGGCAATTTTTTCCACTCCTGAGTGCTACCTTTCAGATATGGGATCTATTTCATGGTTTGTAAGATATGTGCAAGCCATGGCTGTCTCTGTTGCTGGTGCGTTGGCAAATGTCATGGACATTTTTCTGGGACAGCAGACCATTACTTGGTGTGACATTGAGGCCCTGTACTTGATGGAAGGTGTGTACTCAAGAAGAGTGAATGCTGTCTGTACCTCACAAGCTGCTTCCACAATATGTTATTTGGAGTGTGTGCACACATATGCTTCCAGTGTTAAGGTATGTATTCCCCATATTTGTTGTCCTAACATAGGATTCCATATTACACATTCATTGGTCTTGTTAGTATCACATTACAGGTTGTAAAAGGTGTGGAATGTGGTATTGTGATTTGCCGTTGTTTAGATCAGGAACAGTTGCCATTGTAATAGTGGTTTATACACTGTTGTAGCCACTGTATAAGGGCAATGTTTCAGACATGTCCCTACTGTAGGCCATTTGTCCCACCATCATGTTCATCTCTGTCCACACATCTTGCACTGACAGGTTGTTAGGTATACTGCAGGACTCTTACATACCCTTCAGATATGCCACCATGGTGACCACTGTGATGCAGTGCAGTTAACAGCAACAATAAGTGAACATGTACAGCATGCATTATAGTTTGGTGTGTTAAATGTGTGCATGACAAATAGCATGGCCATAACATGGCTGGTGTATTGGCAAACCTGAACAAAACAACTCCATACTCACCAGCTACAGGCTGATGCCCCAGTTGTATACCAGAGGGACCTAAATAGTTGTATGAGAGATATAATGTCAGTAGCTACACCTGTGGCATTGGTACAGGGTGGGAGCAGCATTTCCGCACATCAAAAGTACAAACCCACAATACTAGAGATTCTGCACATCCATTCATTACTACACTGCAGCAACAGACTATCTTATCTGACATATGCATGTAGATACTTTACAGATGAAAATGGATAAGCAACAGTAGTCTAATAATGTGCCGTGGGGCCTTACCTGCATGCTCCTCGTCCATTGTGTGGGTGACGCCCACCTCCACAATGCTGTCTTCAGCTTGCTGGCTTGGCTGGTGGGCAAGTGCCCCAAGGCTGGCAAGGAGCTCCTCAGCATGTGTCAGTAGGGGCTGGATGGCATGACGCCCCACCTGTGTCTAGCTTGTCCCTCCTAACGGCAGCAGCATGCTGATGGGCAAGGCAGATCAGATCTGTGCAGCGATGATGCACCTCCTCAGTTGAGCAGGCCGACATTGTTTACCCTGTGGATGTGCTCGTTCCACAGGGCAGTCCTTTCCTGCAGATCCTGGGCCCTGCGCCTGAAGAGGATGGCATGATGGACTATGAGGAACTAGATTATTGTATCATTTTCCAGGGGTGTGTATGCGAGCAGTCATTCCTGGGACATTGTACCTGGAAGATATAAACAGGAAAAATGGTCAGAGGATCTCATACAGTTGTCCACGTGCACATCAGCAGTGGGTATTACTTGCAAATAATCCAGGCTATACCATAACACTGTAAGCTATCATTGCTTGTACATCTTGCATTACACTCCTGGCCATGAGCTGTCCAGTTCCCTCAGTGTTGGACACTTAATGGCATAATCCACTACACACTTTTCATTTCTGTGTAGAGGGATGACAGTGGCCATCTTCCATGTGGATGGTGTGTGAATGGTGGCATGAGTGCATTTGACTGTAGTGTGTGATGGGACTGTGAGCACATGTCTGTGTTCATTTAGGAGGCAAACTGTGATGTTCTCATGCCCCATGGAAACTTGCTGTTGTTTCCATCAGTCGGCATTATGTCCATGCTCACCATTGACGCGGGCAGGAGTGTGGGTGATGTGCATATCCCCCTGTACTATTGTTGTCGACAGGGTGCCACTGTTCCCACCTATCCTGTCTGATGCAGGTTGCCTGTATCCATGGCATGTGTGTATGAGGTGTACTTTACCTCCAGTACAGGTTGACTTGTGTTACTGGCTCTGAGACTGCGTACATATGTGTAGACATGGTTGCAATTGGCCTTGGTGATTTGCATATGTCTGATTTCTAGTCATAGTCAGCCTTACTGGAGGTCACCTGTGAACCTACATGCTCGCACAGATGGAGGTGCACTTGCTTCCAAGTTGTGGTCTGCACCTATGTGACCCTGTACAGCCACTATAGCAACTATTATGTGCTTTGTGTCTTGATGGTGTCCACCAAGGGGGATTACTCTATCATTGGTGGAGGATGGTTGTACAGGTAAGGTACTGCTGATTCCATATAGCTACAGTGGATATGCAGTGTATACACCCCTGTTACAATGCATGGTACTTGTACAATTGGAACATGACCCCACAAAAGCACATGTCAACACAATCCTCACCTGTGATGTGTCCTATAGCCTGCTCAGTTCAATAGTGAACATAACAACCTGTCCTGTGGAAACATATAGGTTCATAGGTTCATAGGTGTGTACTAGGCTAATGGCCCTGGAGCCTTTACAAGCCTAGCCCATGGAATTACCCTGGCAATGTGCTACTCGACCTTAGTTCCCAGCGCCTCTGTCAAGTAAAGCCACTGGATTAATCCCTCTGGTGAATTTTCTATTTCCCATCCACTCATCAAGATTTCTCTTGAAGAGGGCCAGTGAGGTGCTCTGCTTGACATGTATGGGAAGTCTATTCCATAGCATGGGCAGTCTCTGGGTTATGAACCTGTCCCTCCAGCATATGGGAAATAATACTAAGTACAGTAAGCCAGTTGAATGTGTGTGCACACCCTTACACTGGTATGTTGTGTAAACACCTGCTGAGATGATTACGGAATCCATCTTTGCTTGGCAATGGTTACTCACTTTCAATGAGACAGCTTTGTTTCTTTTTCAGTAGAATTGTACAGGTTATGGGTCACATTTGAGGTGAGAAACATTTTGACATGACTCCCTTTGGTCTCATTGGCATACAGCACACAGACATTAGAATGTGTGTACACTTTGATATCCAGTGTATATGGGTGTTGATATAGCTGTTAGTGGTAGGCATGGGCAGTGGGTCATAACACAGTTGCACACTTTTCTGATTACTACGTGATAAGCATGCCTACTGTAGTATCCATATCAGTGTCATGGCAATGCAACAATCAGTAGCAGTACATATTTTATTTTGTTATATGCAGTGACAGTGATATTACACACATGTGCAGCATGCACATCCTATTTTCCAGACTGCTTGTGACCCATGTTATTACTTTTGTGCCTTTCAGCTGAACATACACATACATACACATGCTCAGGGGATACCTGGTACACATTTGTGTTCTATGTCATTATGGCACACTGTATTTACAGTCTTGCAGGTCAATCATACATCTAAACCTGTTACACCAGGACTTCTGGTCATTGGTCCACCACACTGGGTGACAAAACAGGGAAGTCAATTTTGATAACGTATCAATATAGCTGCCATAACACAAGTATATGTGTAAGTGACTACAGATATCTGTCACAACTGTGAACTGTGTCCAGAAGAACACTGTACAGTCGAATGGTATTAATTCAATATATCACATGCAGTTTAACACACACATCTGCAGCAGTGCTTTACTATGCTCATGCCCTATATAGGTATCCTAGATTTACAATACAAACATGTAGAATACTCATATTCACATGTAACATATGGATATGGGCAAAATCCCATTATCTGGCCTAGCAATGGCACAGACATGACTGTTTGACAGACACTCTAGTGGTTGCCATATGTGAGCTGTCCTTTCCCAGGGTGTGTCAGGCTCCTCAGCTGTGACCCAACCTATCCACCTCTTAGAGCATCATATGTGGACAAAGCCTAACATTAGGGAGGATAGACAGGGACAGATCGTAGATATGCCTATTACAAACTTATGAAGTTTGTGCATGATACATTTTGCATTACCATGAGTGTTCTGAAGGTGGTGGGGTCTGAAACTCATGCATCTGCCATGACTTCATTACTTCCACCTTCAGCTATTTGTGAGACTAATATAGATGTTTGGAGGAACAGAACAAACACTATGATGGCTAAATCTTGACATTATGTGCAGGTCTGCACAGTTGACAGATATGGCCCACTGCAGACAGAGCCAGATGCTATGTCCATAGCATTTGTTCAGCAGGACATCATTACAGCAAGTATTGATGGCACATATCCATCTTTCATAACCATCTATCCCATTATTACAGACCAAGTACTACATTCAATTACATGCTTACATGTTTCACATACCTGGTTTATCTTCAGGTTCCTTCTGTGTACAGGATGTCTTTCTGTTTCTTATTTCAAGGTTTTGTTTATGTTTATTTGGTGTGTGTGTGTGTGTCTCTCTCTCTCTCCCCACTACTGGGTTCGAGCTTGTTTGAGTAGGTTGAAGAATGACTTTTGTAGGTGATGCTCATGTTCAGGTGATGGACTCTGCACCATTTGCTGTTCCCCACTTGCTAATTACATGCAGGCAGCTGTGTAGGTCTTCCAATAGCCAATGTCATAGCAACCCACTACTATAAATAACTACATCATGTGGGCATTGTCCATTTACTTTTCCTGTATGGAAGACATCCTTCCTGTGTGTGGGCAGCAGTGTTACCGACAGCAGGTAGCAATTCCTCTTACAACAGGGCTTGTGGACACAGGCCAACTACATCTTTGTATAAGGTTCCAGACCTAGGGACAGTGTGTGTGAGTATTGCTGTTATGTGCATTGAATACTGCTAGTTTTATAAGGTTTGTGTGTACATGCTAGTTATGCATGGGATGCAGTCTGTCTGCATAACTCTCAGCTGTGGGCCTATCCACATGATGGCCAGCGGATTGGCTGTTATGTTTTGTCTGTTCCCCACACAGGCCTTGTCCCTGACATATCAGTGGCATTCTCTCCATTGATTGTTATCAGTACATGGCAACATCCATTTGTGTTTCTGAGTTCATATTCCTGAGTTAGAGTATGTTGCAACCAATCCTGTAACAGCAGCAACTTTCACAGTGTATAACAGCAATATTTCAAATATGGCCATGTGTTTCATTCTCTGTCCTCAACCTATATACCAGGCTTTGTCCAGATGTCATGCAGTAAGAGGTTGATAGGCAATGGTCTATCATTATTTAGTACTGACATTCCTGCTATCATTCCAGTGATGCTCTGGATTCCCACACAAGTTGTGGGGTAGGGTCCATATATATGAGGGCTACAGCTGGACAAAACATGTGTGACCCTGTACAGTCTGGAGGTCAGTGTATGGAGAACACTGTTATATGCCCTTATAAGACATTTTATGGGGGAGGGGAATTAAGTGTTTTTAACCTAGGCTGTTACAACATGTGAGGGATATCAGTAATAAGAAACATTAAGGTATATGGCTGTACATTTTCATATATTTCACCATGGGAACAGTGGTGGGCTAGAGCTTACTGTCTTGCAGACAGTTCAGTTTGTCAGTGTGACAGTAACATTTTAAGTTAAGCATTGTTATGTAATGGATACATTCACATTGTGACAACTGATACTTTTTCCCCTAGGTGGTTGAGTACAGAGTGTAATTGGAGGTTGTTGAACTACATCTGTAATTAAGTGTTGATTAATTCGTATCTTCAAGGCAAGTGTACTTTTTACTGTTGTACTACTTGAAGGCGTTAGCCTAGACAGCAAAGTATGTTATGCATTGCAGATTACTTTGTCATATGTTTTCTTTGAGAGTTGCATTAATCAGTTATGTATGTCAAACACCTAAATGCTGTAAGAAATGGCATAAACAACTGAAATAGTACACAAGTAAACACATGTATGCAAACTGTGTGTGGAGTCATGTCCTTTGCATTGTGTATGGGTATATATTTCATGCAGTAATTCTCATTTGTTGGAAAGAATCAGACCCTGGCTATTTGAAAAGGTGGCAACTGTAGGAATAATGGCTGTTTGATATGCTGTGCACCCTCTATATATACTCTCTTTATATATAGCAATAAGTATTTATATATTTATATATGTATGTGTGTGTGTGTGTGTGTGTGTGTGTGTGTATATATATATATATATATATATATATATATATATATATATATATATATATATATATATATATATATATACATATATATGAGTGTGTGTGTGTGCATATATGTATCATTAGAATGTTTAGTGCTTCCACATTGTACACGGTAGAGTGACTGTTATCCATGATATGTTAGAGAAATCATCCCAACATTTTATAACTGAGATGGCTTACTGGTAACTTGTGGTGGCTATGTTGTGCAGGGTCCTGGGTTCAAGACTTACAAGTGATGGTTATTTTGTTGCAAGGCAGAACAGTTCAGCTGTGGAGGAAGGGATAATGGCAATAATTACAACAGATCCCTATTTTGGGCCCCTTCATCCCCATTTGCAGTGCCTATGGTCAGATGTTTTGGAGTGAGAGGTTCAGAGTGTGGATCCAATGTCCGAATGCACTACAGATATATATATATATATATATATATATATATATATATATATATATATATATATATATATATATATATATATATATATATGGATCCCCTTCAGCAGATCAAACTTTTAAATGTTAGCGGATGATATGGCTGAGACCATGACATCGAACATTTAAAAGTCTGAACAGACTGAATGGAGATCGGCATACAGTGCAGAATGGGAAGATTTCCCTTTTCCACAATGTAGTGCGATCTTGGAGTTGGTATATTTAAGTAGCTAGGTGTGTGGAGGTGCAGAGGGGCTTGCCCTCCACTACACAGGTTTAGTTTTGGTTTTTATTTCTTTTTTTTTATGTCTACTTCAGTTTTCAAACTTTTAAATGTTCAATGTTATGGTCTCAGCCATATCATCTTTGAACATTTAAAAGTTTGATCTATATATATATATATATATATATATATATATATATATATATATACACACATACATATATAAATACATTTGCCCTACTGTTGAATGACTGTGCTGCATGATATGTTTGAAAAAACATCACACATATCTACTCCTCAGATTGCTTAGTGGTAACTTGCTGGGACTATGGTATGGAGTGTCCTGAGTTTGAGACTTGCAAGGGCTGAGTATTTTGTTGCTGGGCAGAACAAGGGCTGTTGGATGCAGAGTGATTAAGGCACTTTTAAGCAATCATAAGCAGGTTTGCATGGAGGTAAGCAATGCTAACATCCGGTTAAATATGGTTACAGACAGCCTGCAAAGTACTTAATCTGTGTAGGCATTGCTTAACGCCACACAAACAGGCTTAATCCCGCTTACTACTACTTAAAATTGCTTACTCCCACTTACCCCCGCTAATTTCTTTAAAAGAAAAGAAAAAAGAGGAGATAGGAAAGTGGTGAAAATGGGGCACAAAGAGGGAATGACAATAGGAAAAGTAGCTAGGGATGTGCAGAATGGGTGTAGGGAAGGTCCATAGATGTCCATTTCTTCTACAGCAACAGCTGTGCATATATACTGAATTTGGAGGTATATTTGGACACTCAAACCCCTGAGAGAGGGTTGTGGACAACAATAATGTGTTGTGAAGGCAATTAGACCAGATTACATGTGTCCAGTGGACACGTGTGAGAAATTAACAGCTATGTATGGGGCAAAATTGTTTTTGGGAACAGATTACCCTTTTTTCTTTAAGATGAGAGTGAGATGTTGGGCAAGGATAGTAGGTATATTTGAGGAGGTAGGGTGAGTAGGAAGACAGACAAGACAGCATACAGGGGCAGTATATGACACATGTGGGGGGCAAACACTTTGGACGAGGAGGGTATTTGGAAATCGGAAGCCCATGAGCCCCCAAATGGAGACAGTGGGACTGAGGTCCCCACCCATGGCAGTCACCACTGCACCTTCATGGCCACGAAGGTGGCTGTGCTAGGGACTGAGCAGAAGGGGCAGGCTGATACTCTAATTGCACCACGTGGCCCTCAAGCTGGCATAGCAGATCTCCAAACTCCCTTCAGAGCTCACTACGCACCAATCCCCGGACCTGACTTCGGATGACAGTATCCTGTCCGTGCCCATTCCCAGGGGAGACAAGCCCCATCCCCTGAGGCAGTTCCATCCAAAGGTGGTGCAGGATCAGTGGACAAGGAGGTCCGGGGGTGGGTCCCAGATGTGCTGGGGCCTGATGCATGAGGTGGGTCCCCTGGGACCGGGCTTCCCAAATGTGCTACAATGTTGCAGTTTTAGAACATATGTGGGTTGGTAATAGTCAACACAATCCAGGATTAGTTATAGCAGCATGCATAGATATTCCCATTAACCCAAAAGACCAGATATGGAACAGTTGCATAGCAAACAGAACACATGCATATATGGAACCACAGTGGCCATTACAACAGCATGTAGGTTACATTGATGGCAACAGGCCACCAATGATAGTATTTCAACATGGAATATTAATAGAAACACATTTCAATATTTGTTGAACAATAGGACATATGTCCCAACAGTAGGTTTTGTGTGTTTAGATTATTGTTGCAGATATGGTGTGGGAGGGGGGGAGATGTCAATTAACAACTTATATATCCTTGCAGTACTCACAACTTTAATGATCATTGCTCTAATCATTACTCTACAGGTATTATTACAATACCCTATGGCCTTGGTTTGGGCAGTGGTATGTTTGTACACAGTCTATACTTCAACTGTCTTATAGCTAAGTTCTACTTCTCTTACTTGTTAGACCTGTGGAGGGAATGTTTGCTAACCCTACGTGACTGTTTCTACACATATTCCCAGATTCCTAGTTGTAAGTATACACATACCTCTCAATCTCTTAATGCATAACATCTGGATAAAGTTTGACAACATGGGGGTACAAATAGGGACATATTTTGGATATTGCTCTTATAAACTTTTAGACAGTTGCTAGAGTAACAGGATTTGTTTTAATATATATTTTCTGAAGGATTTGAAGTCTGACACTCAAATGTATGTCATTATTTGGTGACTACAATCCTGAGATCATCCCACTGATTTGTCAGGAAAAAGAGGAACAGGCCAAAAATATGAGCCAAATATCTGGACGTTCTGGGAAAATCTGTACAGTTGAGAGGTATGATATGCATACAGCTCACTAACACTCCTAGGATTCGAACCATGGCTGTGTCTGCTAAAAGTATAATTTCTGTTTCATCAGAGTGAGCTATTTAGACATTGCTGTCTGTTTCTTCAGTGTTTTCTTTCTAAGTCTCTCTTGGTTGTACAATCTGACCTTGTAATTACAACAGTCTTATACAGATATTCCTAGACATATTTTTATGTAGCACGGTGTGAGGAACAGTGGTTGACACAACAGTACTATTCTGATATCAGATCTTGGTGAATGCTACGTCAGGCCGTATAATACCAGAGTAAACACTACCAGTCCAGGATTTAAAACTTTATTGCCAGGAAGTTACAGTTCTCTTATCTGAAAGACCTGTAGGGGAATGTTTGTTAACACTACCTGACAGTTTCTACACATATTTTCAGATTCCTAGTTAATATTATGCACATACCTCTCAATCTCTTAATGCACACACTCTGGACAAAGCTCGACATCATGGGGGTACAAATAGGGCATATTTTGAATATTGCTCTTATAAACTTGGAGAGTTGCTAGAGTAACAGGATTTGTTTTAATATACATTTTCTGAAGGATTTAAGGTCTGAAAATCAAATGTATGTCATTATTTAGTGACTACACATCTGACGCCATCCCAGTGATTTGCCAGGGAGACAGAGGAACTGGCCAAAAATATGAGACAGTTATCTGGACATTCCGTACAAATCTGTACAGTTGAGAGGCATGATTATGCATACAGCTTACTACCACTCCCAGGATTCGAACCATGGCTGTGTGTCCTAAAAATACAACAATTGGAGTTTCATCAGAGTGAGCTGTTTAGAAACTGTGATATGTGTTCTTTCCGTGTTTTCTCTCTTGGTTGTACAGTCAGACCTTGTACTTACAACAGTCTTATACAGACATTCCTAGACATATTTTTTATGTAGCACAGTGTGGGTAACAGTGGTTAACGCAACATTACTATTCAGAGACTGCAACACTAAATGCCATACAATACCAGAGTAAACACAACCAGTGCAGGATTTAGAACTTTATTGCCAGGCAGTTACGATTTTAATGAAATATCACCTATATGGGACTGTTACTGTCATATTGCCTGGTTTGTTCAGTACAACCCATACACAGGTTTTATACTGCCAGGTGACTTTCTACTACTTTATATTTTTGTTATGACTATTACAAGAAGGATTGTTACTCAACAGCCTCTCGATGCAGCCTTTGCAACCTACTGGTATGGGCTTCCTGATTCACAGCCCGCTCAGCTGCAGCTGTAAAGGGAATAAAGAAATATTTAGCCATACCTATCCATCACATACACAGGCTGGACTTTGGTAAACAGTTACTGATATGAATACTTACACACTGCTGGGACATCACCCCTCTGATTTGCTTCTTGGATCCACTCGTCCAAGAGTTTCCTCTTCCTCTGCTTCAAGTTGGCATAGTTGTGCCAGACCTGCTCAGCAGTTCGAGGGATACCAGGGGCACTGGTGAGATCACATGCGAGATGGTTCCAGGCTTCCTCTTTATATTGGGGGCCCTGGTACTGGCCCTGCAGCAGTCTCTCATCATGGTTCTTTACCAGGAGTCCTACCATGACCTTGGACTCATGTATGCCCCAGCACTGCACCTGGAAGAGCATGCTCTTGCCAACACCTGCCATACTGCCTACAGTGGCAAGCTACAACCAGTTATGAGCTGTATTCCTGACTGTGTGGTTTAAATACAGCTGATTTCCTGCCCTTTGCCATGATTGGATGGTTTGGAATATCCTGAGCTAAGATAAGCTATGGGCAAACCTGCTTAGCTAAGGTTGGCAGTGCTTAAAGGGGCAGGTTCAGCACTGCTTACCAATGGGCAAATCCACTTAGCTGGGCTACTCATTGCTTAGCAGTCATATTTACCCAATGCTTACACCTGGTAAGCAGAGCTGTGCAATGCTTAGCATTGCTTATTTTTATTTTATAGACTATCTGCTGTATGGGATTGATTCATCTTTCATTACATATTATAAATTTGTTTACTGTCACTGACATTCCCCGATGTGCTTTCATTACATTTATTCAAGTGTAACTATACTGTATGAGGCACTTGTGTTTATATGGGGGTTTCACAACTTTATTAAACTGACACCTCACATTTGCACCTACTACAGTACTCTGGTTAACAAATATGTTATTTGGTAGTTAATTATAAAAAAGTTTAGGTACTGCTTTCATCACATGTAAAATGCAAATTGGTTACAGTGGGGAATCAAACCCCCAATGGTTGCTTGCAAAGTGTACACTCTAACCACTACACTATTGCCATGCTGTTTATGTTGGATGTTTCTTGCTATTTAACTTCTTGTGCTGTTTAAGCTGGACTAAGCATAGCTACGCAACAGGCACACCCACGCAGCTTAAACTTTATTGCATGTTTAAAAAAAATATATTTATTGTGTTTTTTTTATTTGTA
Source organism: Protopterus annectens (assembly GCF_019279795.1). Classification (NCBI taxonomy): domain Eukaryota; kingdom Metazoa; phylum Chordata; order Ceratodontiformes; family Protopteridae; genus Protopterus; species Protopterus annectens. The sequence continues at coordinate 537,986,795 of NC_056737.1, forward strand.
CCCTTCAGAATATCCCTGCTAATTCTGAACCTGTTATTCTATCAACTCTCTGCTTTGTTCATAGGTTCATAGGTTCATAGGTTCATACTAGGCTATCTGCCCGAGGGCATTTACAAGCCTAGCCCATAGTTTTGTGGCTTACGCCACCCCTTTAGTATGGGGAACTATACCCATTATTTTGCTGTGCCTCTGTTGAGCAGTGACACTGAGGTAATCCCTGGGGTATATCTGCGATCTCCCATCCATTGGTAAAGATTTCTCTTGAACAAGGCCAGCGAGGTGCTCTGCCTCACATATACCGGGATTTTATTCCACAGCATAGGGAGTCTTTGGGTGATGAATCTATCCCTCCAGCACGTCCTATTAATAGCCGTGTTGAGGTTTAAGTCTCCGCCCTTGTGGCTCTGACGGATCTAGATTTTTGAGGTGAAGCATATTCATCAAATCTGGGTTTGACATGGCCTTGTATGTTAGGCAAAGGTCACCTCTGAGCAAGCGTGCGACTGAATAGAGCTGGAGTTCTTTCAGTCGGGCAGCATAGGACAGATGCTTGAGACCCTTTATCCTTTTGGTGAGGAACTTTTGTGGCCTCTCCAGCTGCTGCAAGTGTCGGGTCAGATACATTCGAATGGGGCATTGTACTCAATCATTGGTCTGATGAGTGATGAGTATAGGGAGACTATGACCTCCCTTGATCTAGATGAGAATCCCTTCATGATAAGGTGGGCAATGTAGAAGGTCTTCCTAACTACTTTAGCTACATGGGTGTCGAATGACAGACTACTATCAACCTGGGTCCCCAGGTCCCTGATAACTTCTTCTGTGCTCAGTGGATTGCCACCTATTTGGTAGCTAGGGTAACCTTGTTTTCGAAGGGTATGACTATGCATTTTTGGCATTTAACTTTAGGCCATGGCTCTGGCACCAGTTATCCGTTTCTGTGAGACCCTTCTGAAGGATATCTGTGTCAGATGTGTTTTCTACTATGGCCCAGTTTGCAGTCATCTGCAAACTTTGTCAGCCATAACCCTCCTGTGTTTGCTTGTACTTGGAAAAGTAGATGCCAAACAAGAGTGGGCCCAGGACTGAGCCCTGTGGTACACCACTTGTGACAGGCTTTGAGTCTGACATGGCGCCAGCAACTCTGACCCTGTGGGTTCTGTCACTCAGCCAGTTTGCAACCCATCTTGTGATGTATGGGTTAACATTTAAGCTGATGAGTTTTTCAATGATACCCGAGTGGGGTATTGTATCGAAGGCCTTCGCCAGATCGAGGTAGGCTGTATGGACTGCCTTTCCCTCATCAATGGCTTTGGTGACTGTTTGAAAAAGTCAACCAAGTTTAGAAGGCATGATCTGCCTTTGACAAAGCCAAACTGGGATGGATCCAAAGTCTGCAAATTCCCTATGTCTTTATTTATGAGGTCCATTATGATCCTCTCCATGGCTTTGCAGATAAGGCTTGTCAAGCTAATGGGCCGGTAATTTTCAGGGTCAGTGGAGGCACCGCCTTTGTGAAGTGGGACCACAGTTGCAGTGCGCCACTCCTGGAGTGCGTATCCAGAGGTAAGACTATGATTAAACAGTTGTCCTAGCTGTGGGTTTAATTCCTCGTTGAGTTCGTGGAGCACACAGCCGGGGACACCATCAGGTCCCATGGATGCTGTGTTTTTTGCTTTGGAGAGAGCAGTTCTCACTTGGGCGTTGGAGATGTTTGGGGGGCTGCAATCGCTTGGTATAGATATCTCTCCTTTTGGGGAGAAGTTTGCACTGAACCTGTCAGCCAGTATGTTGGCAATGTCTGTAGGATCAGTAATCTTCACATCATTTTGAACTGTGGGATGATTTTCCCTTTTGGCTTTGTCCACATTCCTTACTCTGACGGGTTAGGAGGTGTGTGCTATGTGCTTATGCTAAATGTGTTATTCTATCCACTTTTGGCTGGGTAGGGATGATTGTCCCTTATGGCTTTGACCAGATTTCTTACCCTGATGGGTTGGGGGTGTTATGAGTGTTCTCGCTCATTTTAAATTGCCGAAAGGCAATTCTGAAGTGCAGGCGGCACATGTGTATTATGAGAGCTCTGCTCTTGGACACACCCCCTGTGCTCATACATAGAACCATGTCCATTTTAGAGCATGGCAGCGCGTCTTCATACATATGCATGGCGTGCTGCCATGCTGAATAGGAATAATCCCTGCCGTGCAGGAATAACTTATTCCTGCATGGCTGCTTGCTGAATCTGGGGGAAAATCTTTTTATAAGACCATTTAGACTGCAACTTTAAGAATTAATAAACTTTTTCAGCTGCCCCCACATCCCTGGACAGGTAATTTTATAATCTCAGAAAGCAATTTAAATGTACACCATTGTGGTCCATGTCATTTTATAATACCTGAAAAAGCAGTGCCTCCTGTGAGCTAAGAAAAGTAATCATTTTAAGTACATTTCCTTTTTAAACAATATACTTCCTTGTCAAAGTATGGCACTGTGGAAGAGGAATTTGGCCCTTATTCCTCTACCTGGGTTATTAGCCAGTCTCCTACAAACCTACTTAGTAGCGTGGTTGTGATAATGCATAAGTACCTATACTTGTTCAACCAAAAAAAATAAACTCTCAATTTAACAAAGCTGTTTGTATATACAATTGAGAGGGGAATCTAAGTCAACAGCCATCATCAGCTACAGTCTGACAGAGGTTTAACATCATGAGTTACTCAGATAGCCCAACGGGTGTTCCTAATCCAAGAGACAAAAATGACGTCTGAACAAAATGTACATATAGAGAAAAAAAAAAAACATGCTGCTCAAACATACATTTCAATCACAGATTATATGTAAAGGAAACCTTCTCTTTTATACTGAAACATGCTCACACAACCAGTAATGAAGATGACAGCATATTTGCCCTGTCTAATGTTGTAGTTATTATGAGAGAGAAAAATAAACTTTAAATATTTCTCATGATAACACATCTAGGGGAGGGGGATTGTACCCTCATATATCCTCATAATGTGGGAGCACAACTTTAACATCCTGATGCACTTGTCTTTGTATACAAAAGGATAAATGCACAAACACACTCATAACATTGAACAAAGCTATGAAGGCAAAGACTGAAATGGTGCTGTTGCATTAAAGGTATGTATTTTATGAATGAATCTCTACTACTGTTAATATTATAAACAAGATAGTCTAAAGCATGTATACCCATTCCATCACTCTTAGACACCCCTATCTTCTAATGTGCAGGTGCACATTCACTTCAATATCTTTAGAATCTACGGATAGAAATGGAGAAGTTTGTTATATTTGTGCATGGCATGCAGTGCCAGTTTAAATGTGTAGCTGAGATATGTTATACATACAGTACATAGTTGGTGGTTACTGTTTTACATCAGCCTCACATCAACAAAGGAGGTCAAGACTGTGACATGGGTGACAACCTGAGATAAACTATTCTAGACTTTAGTCTTATACTAAGGCCCTTTATAGCCCTCCTGCATGTGCTTCTGGCTATAATCCTTATGGAGGAAGTAAAGGAATAACATTGAATGAAACACTGGTATGTCCTTAAGGAACAATTTGCATATGTTCCATAAGCCACCACTACATGAGGTTTAAGGTATTACACAATGAAGACTCTAGAGCTCTAAATGCAGCACTACCCTCTCCTTCCATGATGTTTCACCTTGAAGATTTAAGGGAAAAATTGCAGAGAATTGGCACCCAAATCAGATTGTGTGTGTCCTAAGGTCTGTGCACCTCATTTACTTGAGACACGGCAAACTAAGAAAATATAGGCACTGTATAATTATGGTTTGTAATGGTGTTTTAAGGTGTGAAAAATGGCAGCCCTCAATCTTTGTGCATGATGTGAAGAAATCAGGAAGTATAATGACTCTATGTAAAGATGGATAAAATGAAATTACAGCTGCCCCTCCCCCTCCCCAGAAGCATGTCTTTGACCATGTGTGCACAGTGCTGCCCTCAGGGGCCATGCATGAGAACAGCATCAAAGAGACATCTGTATGATGGTTTACTAGGTTTTTTTCATCACACAAATTGAATGACTCAGAAACAAAAGTGCATTGGGGCCTAATTAGCATAATCATCATGCCCATCCAAGGGAATATACATTATAGATAGGACAAGGAAATTAGATCCACATTGCAATATGGAATAAATATCTAAGCCTTAGAGTTTGATACCTGCATAATGTGAATTGGAAAAAAATCTTCATAAAAAATATATCTATTTGTATAAAGTAAATTTACTTCTTGCAACTCTATTCATTTGTACTATAGCTCCTTTTAACTGATAATCAACATGGAAACAAAAAGGGATGTATACTTGTCAGTACTTTTAAATGTGTTGGTCAAGGTGTATTGATAGGGGGATAGCCAGGATGTAGCAATTAATGGGCTGCAGGCAGCATTGTTAAACCTGATGGGAGGCTCACCCATGAACACAAACTCAGAACACTGTTCAATACAAAACAGCAGTGTTGCATGCATTGCACACATTACAGTAGTTATAACATTTGTAACAGTGCTATGAACAGTTCTGTTTCCTTTGCCATCTGAAATTCTGTGTTTGTTTTCTGGGGACATGTGCTCAGCACACTTAGAAGCTTGATATTACTTAAACAGTACGGATTGAGATATATAACTCTCAGTCACAAAAACAGCATGCTAGATGGCCAAGGAGGATACTAGTGGTATTAGGATTTGTAAAGGCAATGCAGGAATAAGGCTTTTAATTACAGTATTTTCTATACCAGGAGAGCAATGCCCACAAACAGTCCAAGCAGAAATAGGGAAAGGCATCTGCTGGGACATCATCATTCAGATATAAAGCAAAGGTCTCATTTGCATTGTATGAAGTGCCACTATAAGCCCAACAACTCCATGGCCAATGGCTCTTTGGCATGCATATACCAACCAACCCTACCATGACAGTGTCTGGGAAGAAATTGTAAACAAAGGGAATGTAAATGGTGGGCAGGGCCATGGTTACAAGATGTTGTGTTGCAGAACCACAGATATGATATGGGGTGCTCAACAAAGAGCATAAATCATAACACAAGAATGGAGAGCAACAGGTGAGGGGCCATTGAATACCAACTCTAACAGAGATGGAAAAGTTACTGTCCTCTCTCAAAGAGAGTGTTGCTTTTATAGAGTCACAGTCAGCAGTGCTGGATATTGGGGCAGAGCTGGACAGGCCACAGAGACTATTTACTGCAGATGTCCCAGGAATGTAGGCCTGTTTCTGTCTATCAATACCTGCATGTTCCTTGTACCCCTTAGTCACTATAAAACTTGCTTAAAACTGCTTGGCTTACAGTATACAGTCACATCAGGGATTCATTAGCCACATAGACTAGATTCAGGCATCCTGAATCTAGTTTTGTTTGTATAACTCGAGCACTAATCCAGGCAATCTCTTTTGGAGAAGGCTTCCCTGCACCCTAGTGGCAGGAGTGTGCAGTTAGAACTTGTCTGATTGAAGACTGCTGGAACAGGGCTCAGTTTTGAGCTTTTTTAGTGGTTAATTGGGTAATTTGTTTAAATCAATTTGCTCTTTTTCTATTGTTATATAAAAATTGCACTTTATTCATCTGCTTTTACTGTATTTGTGTTTCTTCCTACTTTATTACTTTATTTTGCTTTTGCTGCTTGTTCTTAAAAGTACTTAATTGCATTTATTCTGCTGCATTCATTACTGCTTGTTAGTAGCCTGATTAAATTGTAACTGTTATTCTAAGCCTTTGGTTGAAGCCCTTGGGCTTCAGACCAGTTGTTTTACATTAAGAAGGTTTGTGGTCTGCACTGTTGTGGCAGGACAGGTAGCTTACATCCTACTAAGTTGGGAGTCACTAATTGAAGGCTTAGTGTCTGTTATTCTAAAAGTGTATTAGTTCTGGTTTAAGCACTTGGGCTTTGGGCCAGTTATTTTACATTAAAAAGGTGTAGTCTGCACTCTTGTGGGAGGAGAGGGTAGATTCTGCCCTTCTAAGCTGGCAGTTTCTGGTTAAAGGCTTATTGTGCCTGCTTATTTGAACTGTTTCTTTCTGAAATTGGTACACCTTGTTTGCTGTAGCATAGACTAGATTCAGACCTGCTGAATCTAGCTGTGTTTGTATAACTTGAGCACTAATCCAGACCATCTTTTTTTGGAGAAGGTTCCCCTGCACCCTAGTGGCAGGAGTGTGCTGTTAGAACTTGTCTGATTGAAGACTGTTGGAACGGGGCTAAGTTTGTAGCTTTTTATTGGTTAATTGGTTAATTTGTTTAAATCAGTTTGCTCATTTGCTACTGTTATATATATATATATATATATATATATATATATATATATATATATATATATATATATATATATATATATATAATATACACTTTATGCATCACTGCTTGCTAGGGTTAAACTATTCCCAGTGCCATAAAGTCTGCTCTTCAAATTTTCCCTTAGAATGAGGCAGTTTTTTAGTTTTAGGACTAAAATCTGTTTCTTTGAGCTCAGCACTTGTTCAGAACTTATTGGAAGCACTAAATAAGCTACAAATTACTACAGCACTCAACTTTCTTCACTTGTCTAGAGGAAAACAGTTTTTAGTACTTAATAAATAAGCACCTATCCAGGCATGTCAAAGGGTCAGCTCCCGGTGTTTTCTCCTGTCTACCTGATGAATCTGGGCATCTTGGGGCATTGCAGCAATTGCCTCATGTACACAGACAACCCTCTCTTCCTATCACCCAACACTACAACCTGTGAGAGATGCACTTATATTGCCAAACTGGAAGCAAAGCTCTCTTCATCCAAGACTGGACTAGACAGTCAAGAGGAGAAGGTAAACACTTGATCCACACCACACTCATCACATAGTCCCTCAAAATCTACACCACCAAAACACACAGAAACACGAAACACACGTCTACATTCACGGAGGCTCTCAATAAAAATCTGCTCAAGCAACAGAGACCTCCAAAGCAGAAACGCAAGCAACCTCCACCCCCCAACACAACCCAAATGACACATACCACACAAACTCAGTGTGCCACTCAACCAAAGCCCATAAGGCATAACAACATACCCAGCACTCTAGTCATACGTGACTCTATAGTCAGGCACACTGATGTTCCACTCACTAGGCTAAACAAGGAGAAAGTTACTGTCAGCTGCCTGTCGGGTGCCAGGATCCGCCACATAACACACACACTCAGGTCACTCCACAACAAGTACAAATATGACTCTGTCATTGTCCATGTTGGTGTGAATGATCTGCGATGTACCTCCCTGGACTACATGAAAAGAGACATGGAGGAGCTCTTCAATCTTGTAGCCCGGGCAGATATGACCCTAGCCCTGAGTAGCATCCTACCATCACTCAGAATGATACCACAGTACAAGGACAAAATGATTGACTTCAACAATTGGCTATGCTTCTGGTGTCATTCTAAGGGGATCCAATATCTGCCTTCCTGGGATGACATGATTGACAGACCACGATACTTTGCCAGAGATAGCCTGCACCTGTCACCCTTGGGATTCCGGATACTGGCTAAGGCTCTTTCCACCCTTACAGTGCCTTTTTTAGGCAGGGTTCAAATGACAAATTCACCACCTTAACAGGTACAAGCAAGCAATATATGAGGGTAATGCTACTCAATGCTAGAAGTCTAAACCTCAAAATGCATTCACTTGAGACACTCCTTAAAATGGAGAACATCAACATCTATGCAGTGACAGAGACCTGGTTCAAGGCTCCAGAGAGCACCCTTGCATTACCAGGCTATAATTCATATCACACCTTTTGGTCACCTAACCTGGACTGAAACACAAAAGATGGAGGCATGTCCATATTCATTAAGGATATCCACACCTCCAGGCTAGTTGCTCAGCATAATGCATCCAAGATTATCCAAGTGCAACTAACTCTGGGCAAGACTGCAATCCAAACTGTAACTTGCTACAGATCCCCCACCATGCCCCAGTATTCCCACTCCTCATTTCTTGATACACTGGAAAATATTAGGGTACAACCCAACACCCTAATAATGGGTGATTTCAACTACCCCACCATTAACTGGGAAGACTACTCATATACCAACTCTTTTGCTCAATGTCTTCTGGAATTCATAAAATCCAGTCCTTTGGATCAACGTATCCACACCCCCCCAGGGGCAGCAATATCCTAGACCTGGTCATTACCAACATGGGCGACCGATGCTCCACACCAGAGGTCAATTCCTCATTGAGCAGATCCGACCACAAGCTAATCACCCTAGATATCCACATCCCGCCCCCACCCCCCATTAGGGAAACCACCATAAATAATTTCTCCAAAGCCAACTTCACGCTTCTTAAGACAGAAGTGGCAAACTTCACGACACTCATGTAGACGGACACTAGAAGTACGACTGCTGAATCTTACACAAATGCACTTTATAAGCACTTACATGAGTGCATGGATTGTGGTATCCCTAACAGAACCAAGATGCTATCCTCCAAAAAAAGGAAGCCAATCTGGTGGTCTCCTGCCATAAACAAACTCTACAACAGAAGAAAGAAACTGTTGCAAAAAAGAGTAAAATCCCATGACTGGAGGATCTCCCTTGTCATCTTCAGTAAGAAGCTGAGATCCCTCATAAAATCCTACAAAGCTAGTTACAAAAACAAAATCAGCACTGATTCTAAAGACAGCCATAAAGCATTCTATAGCTATGCCAAGAATCTCAATGGCAACACTCAGATCTGCTCTGAGTTACAGCACAATGGCACTAAATATACAGAACCAACTGATATTGCCAACATCCTGGCAGATAGGTTCGGTGCTAACTTTACCCCCCTCTCACCCTCTAAAGGGCCCATCTCTATACCTGAAGAATGCAAAGTTCCTGTAATCATGGCTGCACAGGTAAAACCCACACTCTCCAAAGCCAAAAACACAGCATCCATGTGACCTGACAACATCCCAGGCTGCGTTCTACATGAACTGCAGAATGAACTGGCACCCCACCTAAGCACCATGTTCAATCATAGCCTCACCTCAGGCTTTGTGCCCACTGAATGGTGCACAGTGATGGTTATCCCATTCCACAAAGGGGGAGCCAGCACGGACCCCGGGAACTACCGCCCCATTACCCTAACGAGCCTGGTCTGCAAGGCCATGGAACGTATCATCATGGATCTTATACACAATGACATTGGTAATCTCCAAACTCTGGACCCCATCCAGTTCAGGTTTGTAAAAAGCAGATCATGTCTCCTAAACCTGACAGACTTCTTTGAAGCAGTCACCAAAGCCATAGACAAGGGTAAGGTGGTTCATACAGCCTATCTAGATCTCACCAAGGCTTTTGATACCACCCCCCCCCCCCCACTCTGGAATTATAGATAAACTCACCAAACTAGGTATAAAACCCTGTCACAAGATGGGTTGCCAACTGGCTCACTGACAAAGCCCACACTGTGAAAGTAGCAGACTCCAAATCCGACTTCAGACCAGTGACAAGTGGAGTACCACAGGGTTCAGTCCTGGGTACTCTCCTGTTTGGTATCTACTTTTCTGAAGTACAGGCTAACACAGAAGGTCTTTGGCTAACAAAGTTTGCAGATGACTGCAAACTAAGAGCCATAATCGAAACTCCTAACGATGTGGACATCCTTCAAAAGTGCCTCATGGAGACAGATGCCTGGTGTCAAAGCCATGGCCTCAAGTTCAGTGCTAAAAAGTGCATTGTCATCTCCTTTGGTAAAAACTCTGTACCCATGAGCTACCACATAGGTGGTAGTCTACTTAACAATGAAAGTGTGATAAGAGACCTTGGGACACAGGTGGACAGTAATCTCTCCTTTGATAATCACATCACCACAGTAGTCAGGAAATCCTTCTACGTGGCACACCTCATCACAAAAGGTTTCTCATCCAGGAAAAAAGAGGTCATTGTTTTCCTCTACTCGTCACTCATTAGACCCATTATAGAGTACAACTCCTCTTTTGGTATGTACTTCATGAGACATCTACAACAACTGGAAAGGCCACAGAAATACCCCACAAAGAGGATTACCGGCCTCAAACAGATGTCCTACGTAGACCGTCTCAAAAAACTCCAGCTTTACTCCATCATAGATCGCTCACTCAGAGGTGATTTCTGCCTAACATACAAAGCTATGTCAAACCCAGAGCTGTTGGACATGCTCCACTTAAAGAAATCCCAATCTGTCTGAGCTACACAGTCTAGGGACCTAAACCTTGCCATTACAATAAACAGAACATGCTGGAGGGATAGATTCCTGTCCCAGAGACTTTCCATACTCTGGAACAAACTGCCTATCTATATCAAACAAAGCTCCTCATTAGTACTCTTCAAGAAAAGTCTTGATGATTGGATGGGAAATAGGAAATTCACCCTGAGGAATCGCCTCTGTGGCTCTGCTCAACAGGAGCACAGGAAAATAATTTTCTTACATGGCGAAAGCCAGGGTACCTTTTTGGCTAGGCTTATATAGGCCCTAGGGCCAATAGCCTAGTACCTACCTATGAACCTATGAACATCCATCTACACAATTTATGCTCATAGGGTATTACATTGTATCATTTTTATATCTGTAAAACTTACAATTACAGGTCTAGTTATGGTGCTGGTCATTCCTACACTGGATTTGTTGTTGCTGCTATATTCACGATTATTCATTATCCAGCAGCACCTCTGTGGAAATGTCCTTGCCTTATGCTGGATATGCAGCCTCTGATAATGATAGTGGGTATGAGCTGGTACAGCCAAGAACTACAGAGTGTGTGTGTTTGACACAGGGGATGTGCCCAGCACACCCGTGACACAGACCATGAATTTGGACTCTATGCCTGTGGATACCCAGGCTTTCTCAACATCACAGAAAGGAAAGACTGATGGGAACAGTGTTGATTAGGGAAGCGTGCTTACCCACAGTAGACAGAAGTCTTATTCTGCCTCTAGCACTTATGGGCAGAGAGGTCCACAGAAGGGATGAGAGTGAGGGGTTGCTGTGTTCCTGTAGTCCCATACTCACACCACCACAGCCTCCAGTACATCACACATTTTCACTGGCACTGGCCTTTCTCAATGTTATAGGTCTTCCTGGTACCTTTCATATAAAAGCACTTTTAACTTTCATACTCCTTAGGACTCACACTTGCACACTTCCCCATGAAAGATTTGTACTTCTGTGCTCCCTCCTCCACCTATACAAATGATGATAACTGTGCCATACCCTTTATACACTGTTACTTGGGTTACCTGTGCCTGATGACTAGCGTGGCCATCCTATGCATGGGTAAGCACAGCCTGGAATTTGATTTGCAGGCATCATTTTTTACTATGTTTTGCAGGCATCATTTTTACTACAGTTTATCTCCTCAGCTCTTGTATACTCAATTCTATAGCTATGTATAAGTCACTGCCTCTTTGCTAGTGCCACTGTATAATTTGCCATTGCTGTCTAACAAGATAATTGCCTACACTGGCTCCTCATTTAACTCCTAATCTCACACTGTCTTCTGCCATTTGGGATGGGATCTTCTGCCCATGCAAATGCTCATCCTGCTGTAACAACTTTTTAAGCATAATATATTGTATAGCATTGCATATACAGGCACTATTTTTGTATGTGTGGTAGGGTCATACTGCAGTCTACCATAGGATGAATCCACAGAGGGAAAGTGTGCTTCCAGTAGCTCAAACACAAGCTCAATAATGTTTCTTGTTTGCTATTGGGCATAGTTGTACCTGTGGTCTTTTTGATTTTGTGGGTGTTATGAGTTAGGGTTCCAGAGCATATATGGCATCACTAACAAGACGCTTCTGTGGGATGTCAAGCCTCATAAACTGTTGATATAAGTCCAGGTGTGTCTTATGTAGGAGTCATTATAACTGCCTGGATAGCCGGCATACACATTATAGAAGATACAGTGTACATTACAGTCTACCTGGCAGTTGACAGAGTGATACTCTATGTGGGTCACATACGTCCTTCCCAGTTCACCAGGTGGGGCCTTTATTTAAAATGTGGGCACAGTCTATGCCTCCTGTACCACAGAGAAACAGGCTATAACTTAGAAATCATGTATGGTGTTGTCTTTCTCCTCTTGGATATCTGGGAAACACATATGCTCCCCAACATGCTAAATCATGCCATCAAGAAACTGATGGAGTACTCTTGAGGCAGATGCCAGAGATACCTGTACTGTGTTCTCAGTAGGTTGCTGAAAGGTACCTGTCAGTGATATACATAAAGCTACACATACCTTAGTATCCATTGAAATATGTACTCTATGACTCCCATTACATAAAGCCACACACACCTTAGTATCTATTGAGATAGGTACTCTATGGCTCCCATTACATAAAAAAAAAAAACAAAGCCAGCAGACAATGGCAAAACTGTGAATTTAATAGACTCCTATATAGTACATAGGTAGTCCATAAGGACAGACCGGTTTCGGCTGAAACTTAACTTAGCCTTCTTCAATGTAAAATAAAAAAATAATGATGAACACATTTAAATACTATACATGTGAAAAAGTGTCAAGCAACCATTGGTCCCTCACAAATGCTCATTTAATCCAAGTAAAAATACTGCACCTAATTTGATGATCCATTTATTTTCCTTTGAGTTTAAAAGGCCATGCCATCCAGCTTTATTAGCCCTATTGCCCATGATTCTGTCAATAACTGTAAACCTAAATATAGCATTAGGGTGTTTATTGGTGTATTTAAATAAAGCATTGCTAGGTTTTTTATTCCTGTTTTTACTTAAGTGTTCTGAGATCCTAATCCTCAATGGTCTAGAGGTCTGACCAACATAGAATGCAGAGCAGGTACAGGTGGCTAAATAAACCAGCCAGTCAGTCCCACAATTAGCAAAAAAGTAAATATTATAGACATTGCCCTTATTTTAACTGGAAAAGTCCTTTGTTTTATTAACATTTCTACAGTGGGTGCAGTGGCCACAGGATACACAGCCTAAAAATGGGGCCCCAGTCAATGTCCTTTGATTTAAATTATCCGGACCTCTATGTATTTGTGTTTAGAATGACTCAACTGGGAACCAATATTTCTACCCTTATGAAATGAAAACAAGCACCTGTCCCCCAAAATAGTAGAAAAATATTCATCAGCCTGTAATATATTCCAATGTGTCTGCACAGTATTAAGTAGAAGATCCGTGTTTCTACCATACGTGGTTACCGAATGAATAACTGCTTGGTTAGTCACTGATTTCTGTTTGTATTGTAAAATATCCTGCCTGTTCATTATAGAAACAGTATTGCTAGCACTCAGGACGTGCCCCATTGCATAACCCCTATCTTTGAATCTAGAAATAAGATCCTCCCTATAGTGTTCATATGTGTTAGTCTCCGAGCAGATACGTTTGATCCTGAGAAACTGGGACTTGGGTATGTTCCTGCAGATGTGGGGTGGATGAAAGCTGGAGGCATGGAGAAGGGACTTGTATTGGGAGTACTTACGGTATACCTGTGTCTCCAGAGTGTGATCATCATTCCTCATAATTAATACATCCAGAAATGTAATACTCTGGGAATGATAATTGGCTGTGAGTTTAATATCCCACTTATTATCATTTAGGTAACCTACAAATTCCCTTAGATATATTTCATCCGATCTCCATACCATCCAGCAATCATCCAAAAATCTTCTCCAGATGTCGATTTCATCCAAATATATATTATGTGTATTATCATAGATCAAAAACTCCTCCACATAGGCCATGAACAAATCAGCATAGATTGGGGCAAATTATGTCCCCATGGCCATCCCTTGAGTTTGCCAGTAACATTTGTCTTGATAGTAAAAGACATTCTTAGTCAATATATGTTTAGCAAGCCCAATAAGGAGAGTATTAAATCCTGGGGGATAGAATTCAGACCTCTGTAGCCAATATTCCAGGGCATCCAGACCCACCCAATGTGGAATATTGGTATAAAGGGCGGAGACATCCAGATTGCAAAGTAGCCACCCTGATTCTAATTGGGTGTCAGCAATGATTTGGAGAAATTCTCTGGTGTCTTGAAGTCTGGATCGTACCCACCTAAGTAAAGGTTGTAAATGTCTAGTTAGAAATTGGGATAAGGGTTCTGTTAAGGAGCCCCTACCCAAGTCAATAGGCCTACCTGGTGGGTGGTTCAGGTCCTTATGTATTTTGGGAAGAAAATATATATATATTGATTGGTAGGATCCATAACCATTAAGTGATATAGATCATGATCAGAAATAATCCCTTTTTCCCTAGCTAACTTCAAGAAATTATCAATTTCCTTCCTGAACCTGAAGGTGGGATCTAAGGGCATACAAGTATAATGATGTCCATCCCTTAGTTGTCTCAATGCTTCCTCATTGTATTGTGTCCAGTTAATGACTAACAAAGCCCCCCCCCCTTCTCTGCAGGCAAAATAACCAAGTCCTTATCCTCAATCAATTTTTGTAAAGCTGCTGTTTCGATCTTTGAGAAGTTGTTAGATTTACACATATGTTCCCTAAATTTATAGTGTAAATCCTTCAATATAGAAGTTTGGAACATAAGCACATGGGGGTGCATAGGAGGTATGAATTTGGACCTGTGATATTGAAATCTGTGACTAGATGCAACATTACCAGAGTCCTTAAAAAACATTCTTAGATTTAACTATCTTCAAAAGGCAATAATATCCTGAGCTAGCTTATCTTCTGGCACAAAGAAACCAGGAATAAAACTTATTCCCTTGTTTAATACTTTTATTTGTGTTATCAGACAATGACACATTTGAGATGTTTAAAACATTATTCTGATCTGTTATGTCTGTGTCATTAATTCCAGTAGGCCATCCATATTTTCTGTTCTTTGTATGTTTACTACCCCCATGACCTGCCGTTGTCTAAAGGGTTGGCTCTTTTAGATATGGGTGAATCTCTACAGTGCTGTGATTCTGGGTCTGTCACAAATGATAATTCATCCCCAGAGGTTTCATAATCGGAACTAGAATGTGTAGTTCTTTTCAAAATCGATCTGGGTCTCTTGCGTTTACCCCCTTTTGTGGCCGTATCATTGAACCTGACCTGTTTCTCATATTGCTAAACTGGGTTCCCTTATCGTAATCTGCTAGATCCCCCTGAAATTTTCCCATCTTTTTGGATTTAAGATATTGCTTCAAATTAATCAAGTCCTTACTTAATTTATTAAGACAAGTTTGGTATACTGGCAGTCCCTCATATGTTTTGGTAATCTCACATAGCCTAGTAAGCTCTACCGTATCTGTTTTAATGGTCCTATCATAATAAGCTAATAGGATTTTGACAAAACCCATTGATGCTTGTTGTTGGGCAACTGCCCATTGTTCCATTAGTTCCATATCAATTTTGCCCACCAAAGGCTGAAGGTGAACCCTCAAACCCCATGGAGCCATGTCTTTGGCTAAATAGGCTTTGAATAATTTTGCATGCCGGACATTGGTTCTTAGGGACCTCATCTGTTTGGTTAAATTCTGAAAATGTGCTTCACAAGAAGCCTCCAAAGTTATAGGAGTGGGATTGTTATGTATATTAGTGTCCATGCCCAGGTCAAAAACACCCACGTCATCCTTGTCAGCTGACAACCCCTTCAAAATGCTAGTCAAATTGATGGCAATGGGTGTTGCAAAAAGACTTTCCTGTGAATTAAATCAATTTACCAATTTGTTAATAATAAGTAAAATTAGGGAGGCCACGGTGGTGCAGCAGTTAATGTTGTCACCTCACAGCAAGAGGTTCTCTGGTTCGATCCTCAGCTGGGGTGCCTTCTGTGCGGAGTCTGCATGTCCTCCCTGTGGTTGCGTGGGTTTCCTCCAGGTGCTCCGGTTTCCTTCCACATCCCAAAGACATGCTGTAGATGGATTGGACACTCTAAATTGGCCCTAAGTATGAGTGTGTGCATGTGTGAGCCTTCTGTGGAAGGTTGGGCGCCAGGCTGGCAACTCAACACTGTAAAAGCTCTACTGCCAATCATGAGCGGACAGATGATCCGCTGTGGTGACCCCTAACTAGGAAAAGCCGAAAGAAGAAGAAATTAATAATAAGTAAAATTCCATATCTGTTGCTCCTGGTGGGACGTATGGTCAGATCACAACAAAGGAAATATTAACTTTGATGTTCTGACCAGCAATGCATAAAACCATATAGACATAAAGCCACACATACCTTGGTATCCACTGAGATAGGTACTTTATGGCTCCCATTACATAAAGCCACACATACCTTAGTATTCACTGAGATAGGTACTCTATGGCTCCCATTACATAAAGCCACACATACCTTAGTATCCACTGAGATAGGTACTCTATGGCTGCTGTTACATAATGCCACACATACCTTAGTACCCACTGAGATAGGTACTCTATGGCTCCCATTACATAAAGTCAAATATACCTTAGTATCCACTGAGATAGGTACTCTACGGCTCCCATTACATAAAGCCACACATACCGTAGTATCCATTGAAATAGGTACTCTATGGCTCCCTTTACATAAAGCTATACATACCTTAGTTTCCACTGAGATAGGTACTCTATGGCTCCCATTAAATATAGCCACACATACCTTAGTATCTATTGAGATAGGTACTCTATGGCTCCCGTTACATAAAGCCACACATACCTTAGTATCCACTGAGATAGGTACTCAATGACTCTCATTACATAAAGCCACACATACCTTAGTATTCACTGAGATAGGTACTTGATGGCTCCCATTACATAAAGCCACACATACCTTAATATCCACTGAGATAGGTACTCTATGGCTCCCATTAAATATAGCCACACATACCTTAGTATCTATTGAGATAGGTACTCTATGGCTCCCGTTACATAAAGCCACACATACCTTAGTATCCACTGAGATAGTACTCTATGGCTCCCATTACATAAAGCCACACATACCTTAGTATCTATTGAGATAGGTACTCTATGGCTCCCACTACATAAAGCCACACATACCTTAGTATCCACTGAGATAGTACTCTATGGCTCCCATTACATAAAGCCACACATACCTTAGTATCCAC
Organism: Protopterus annectens; assembly: GCF_019279795.1. Classification (NCBI taxonomy): domain Eukaryota; kingdom Metazoa; phylum Chordata; order Ceratodontiformes; family Protopteridae; genus Protopterus; species Protopterus annectens. Next base: position 538,003,877 of record NC_056737.1, read on the forward strand.
TGAGATAGTACTCTATGGCTCCCATTACATAAAGCCACACATACCTTAGTATCCACTGAGATAACTACTCTATGGATCCCATGGTGTTGCACAAGAGGCTGACACATGTCCACAATTTCTTGAATTGTGTCCCAATTAACACAGTACCAGTCCATAATGCTGGTATCATGCAGTCTATGAACTGACAAGCAGGATCAGATGACCCTGTGATTCTTGGGGTGACATAACACACCATTGTGCATATCAGCAGCAATAAGAGCCTCTTACAGATACACATTTACTACTTAGCAATTTACTCACTCTGAACATAAGCATTCATCTGGGCTCACATAGACTGTGGGTGCAGCTCCATTGCACAGCACTGATACATTTCTGAATGGCTACACCATTTTATTTTGCCTTATTATCATACATTGCATCTCATTATGTGGTCATTAGCATACACCATAACTGACCGAGGTTTTTTGCTTGCCTATGTTTTGTTGCCTGTTTTTCTGAAAAACCCACTCCCTGCACATGGCCACTCACCATACACATTTGCTTACTAAGATGATGCAGGGTTGTCTGAAGTTGACATTTCAGTTAATTGTTCACGACTCCTTGTTTAAATATATTCATCTACGTTTAAATATTATTCAATAAACATATCCAATCTACATTAGGGATTTTAAAAAGAATATCAGGATTAAAGTTTAACAATGCTAAAACAAATGTACTACTAATAAATCAGCAGGTAGTCTCATTACTTAAGGATGTATAATATTATAAATCTGCAACCATAACTGAATCCAAAATACCATCCTGTTGGAAATCCACTTTCCAAAAAAATGGAACGCTGCATTCACCATCTTCTTCTTCACCACCTCTTATAAATAAATTTGCTTGTAGACACAACATGGTTTTTTTAGACCTACCAGTACTTCAAAACTGCTTCTCTCCTTCACTGATTCTATCAATAGCTTCCTTTATCAATATTTCTAAAGCTAATAAAATAAAATAAATAAATGGAAACATTTAAGGTTATACAAGTTAATTAATGGAATACTTCAAAAAATATTTAGGAGTTGTTTTTACAGAAAAATGTTTATGAAATTAGTGGGAACTAATTATAATTTAGTTATAAAATCATAAAATCAATAACAGAAAAATGGAAATATGTTAATAGAAATATTACTACCTAAAATATTCAGTAGTAGAAACAACTTTGTTGCTTCAATCTAAAGGTCAGATAAAAGAAATGAATAGCATTTGTCTAAAATCCTTGTGTCTCTCTAAGAAACACAGCATAGCTTTTATTCATCATATAAGAGAACTGAACCAATGAAGCATTGGTTTCTTGGCTACAGAAACATACTCAATGGCCTCTATAATTACTGCAGTTAAGACAATGGCTTATGGTAAAACCCATCATGTACAACTAACTGGAAAATTACACATGTAAGTTTAGGAAAACACAGACAGGGAAATTACTATTAAAAAAACAAATATCAAATAGCAAAGTTATACGGTTATTAAATAAATATATATTTTGTTACAATGCCAAACCAGCAGAATCAGTGCATATCAGTTATATACTGAAAGTAGGTAGAAATTTTATTCTCAAACATATCAAAATTAAATAGTGTTGTTTACTATCATTCTTATCAGCTTTGTTACTGGATTTGAGGAAGTCACTAAAAAAGTTAGGATTAAAAGAAAAAGATCTAATATTCAAAATATAGAGTATATAATGCATAGTGTGATATTCAATGCTTTACTGACTAAGGCTTCAAACCATTAGATTTTACCATGGGGACCATGAGAGGGAAAAAGTAGCATCGGCAGACAATGAAGGAAAAACTAAAAACAGTGGGTGTGAACAACCAAGACCCATAGGCTGCACTTAAGATTTGCATTAACTCAGCCCTATTGGACATAGTCCAAGAGGAAGGAGGTGGCTGATAGGCTCCGTGATAGACATAAAGCACAGGGTAAAGGGCCATAGGATGATGCAGAGGGGAGAAAAAATCTCCTTTACGCCAAAAAGAAAGAGGACAATAAGCTGATGTCAATGTCCCTCTTAAAAAGACCATCTCTATATCGGAAAGTTTTTACATAATTTTTTGCATAGAGTTTTCATAACTCCATATAGCAAAGAAAATATTTAATAAGCAAGACAAGGTTTTTGAGAAGTAAGTTATTAAGCGAAGCAGAGTGGCAACACATTTTGTTTGAATGTGCAATTGTGAGAAAATTTTGAAATAAAATACAATTTTAAGCATTATGGTCATATAAATATTCATTGGATATGCATTTAGCATTATTCAATGTCAAAAATATCTAAACATGTACCCTAATCACAGCGACCTTTATTATGTGTACTTCCTACAGCTAGAAAAACAGTTAATCAGCACTGGAAAAAATAGTTGTTTCATCATCTTTTAATGAATTTCTGAATACTACTAGCATTGTGTATCTAAAGAAAATTGGTACTGCCAAAATGAAACCAAATTAAACCATTGCAAATTATATATATATATATATATATATATATATATATATATATATATATATATATATAATCTATATATATATATCTCAGAAAAAGCTACCTTTGTTTATAGATAAGTAAAAGATTTTGCTACTAGATTACTGAATAACTATCATGGCTACTCTTTCTGACATATGATATATGCATTTTCAATTATAACAAAGATGCCATATATACTACAGGTATAACATTATTATGATACAGATTTGATTTATAGATTTTAGATATTATTATAAATGAAAATGTAATAAAGAGATTAAAAAAATATCTTTAGACAGCTGGCTTTCTTTTTTGTTCATTTCATTGGCTAGCAATGACTTTTCTTGTTTGTTGACTTCTAAGATAATCATAGCAAAAGTTCATTTCATTCTATTTGTTGAAATCTAGTTGAGAGATTTTTTTGTACAATCTCAAAAGCTTATATGTTGCTAGAAATGTTGGCTGTATTAGTTAGATTGTATTGTTTTATGTAATAAGTTATTTTATCATATTAATAATTGCTGTTTTTGTCTGTCCAAGGTTCTGTGTAGACAGAAATAGTATTATCATAATGAGCAGACACTAATGCTTCCTCTGACTAAGAAAATTATATTGCTACTATATTTCCATTTTTATTTTACAGTACATATGCTACAGTCATACTCAAGGGAGAAGATCCTGTGCTGGGTCTTTGTTATTATCAGAGTCTGACCGCATGGATAATGCTGGACTACTGGCTGTTATTGTAGCTTATTCAATCATCAAGACATTCTGGTCTGGGTGAGTTGCCTGTTATGCTAGTCTGTAACAAATATGAGATATGCTGAATGCGGGCGGTTACCATAATCTGTCATTAACTGCCTCTAGTCTCTAACTTTGAGTATTCTAGGACAAATACAGCCATACTACATTCATCTTAAACAAGACTTGCTAAATTTACATGACTTCAATCATATATTTTTGGGTCTGTATTAAATCAACAAACGCTTAAAATAGCGAACGCTTGATTTATCGACCTGCAAATAGCGAAACTTGACAATCTCAGAAACAGGGAACAACGATTTTTTTTGGATCGCTGTTCCACACACAAAAAAAAAAAAAAAGTTCAGAACATCTCCCCCCTACTTAAATATATCAACTCCGAGATCACACCACAGTGGAGGAAATGGCAAAGTCCCGAAAACAGCCCAGCAATTTTTTTCCCTAGGAAAAAAATCACTGTTCTGTGTCTTCGGGATTGTCAGATTTCACTCATAAAGGGTCAATAAATCAGCGTTCGCTGTTTTGAGCATTCATTGATTTAATATAGACCCGTATTTTTGCATCCATGTGTCCTACTACAAATAATTATGGGCTGCATTTTCAGGATATAAGTTTAGTTATCTCTTTATCCTTCCCTTAACAAAAAAATTTAGTAAAAACTACAAGAAAGATGTGGCAAAGCTTGAGTCTTCACTGTGTAATACCTTAAACTTCTAGTATTGGGGGCCCATGGCACATATGCAAATGAGTTCTTAAGTTCATACCAGTTCAGCAACATGTCTTCAGAATGCCTATGACTTTTTTAATGTCTTTACTTGTGCATGTAGACAAGTAAAGCCAGATTTTACAAAAGACTTACTAGGATTTCAGATAAAGTTTACCACCATTCTTATTCTTTGTTGATTTGATTAGTTTGCCACTGTCTATGATTAAGTTTGGTGTCTCTGAATAATATATTTAAAACTATTTTATTGTCATTTCTTGATAATAGAGCTTTTCTACTTTCTGAACATCCCTTATACTCTTCATAGCTTCTTTATATTAATTATGAACACATTTTCAGAATTTAACAGATACCATATTATCTGGGTCTGGGACTGGAATATAATATTGGCACAGTCCTCTGACAAAAAAATGCCTTCTCAATTATCTCTTCAATCCTGTGGGAAAAGATATGCCCTTAGTTAATTCTCTCAGTAGATCCCAAATTTCTTCTTAGTTACTCTCTCAGTGGATCCCAAGATGTCTCCTTAGTTGCTCTCTTTTTTAATTTCTCCAAATCTTTTGGGTTTCTAATACCATGATGGGAGTGGACCCCATTCCTAAGTCAAAGTATGATTAAAGTCCATAAAATTAGTATTGTTTCACTCTTTGATGTCAGCCAAAAGTGCTCTTTGCAGCACCCACAATGTGCCCAGTAATGACTCCTTCTGTAATTCGTACGGAGTTACATGTATTGGTAGCGTATTTAAATAGGATTGCAGACTCTTCTTATAATACATTTGCTCCTACTACTATTGGAACTATTGGGGCATCTTTCTTCCACATTGCTCTCATTTCTGCCTGCAAATCCTGATATTTTATGACTTTGTGTCTCTCTGTATGCAGGACACTGTAGTCACTGGGTGTGGTGATTACCCGCTGAGTGGATCCTAAGATGTCTCCTTAATTATCCTCCCAAAGACTTCCTTTGTATTTCTGGATATAATCTACATGTTTGGCTTGAAAGAGCCATTTATGAATCTTTTCAGAAGTAAAGAAGCCTGCAATTAATTTATCTGTGAATGAAAACCATGTTTCCCTGTAGGTGTATGTAGTAGGGTAATTATATATAAAAACAATAACATCCCCTAGTATCATTTTCTTAACTTCGAGAGTATGGTATGTTTTCAGTTAACCACTCTCTCATAATTACACATGGGATAGCTTTCTGCCTGAATAAATTCTAATCTGTTTTTAGCTAAGAGATATTACAATTTTTAAGGTGTTGCTTACTCAACTTTTTCTACTAAAATACATCAGAGTTGCTATGAAGCTCTGACAATCAGAAAACAGTCTTAAGTTTTCCAGTTCATGTCTCATTTCAAGGCGGTATGCACTGACTGAACAATTGGAATGGCATTAGTTTGGAGTAAAACCTACAACTTGGAAATCATATTCAGTCAAAATAAATAAATCAATGAATGTTTTGCTGCAGAGGAAAAAAACTCCATATGCAGAATGTTGAATTCCGTACATGCTAATAAATACTGTAACCACCTCAGCTGGTGTTAAATCTTGAGTAAAGGAGATCTAACAGGTCTTTAGAGCTTCACTGAAAAACTCAGTGAAGAATATCTCTTGAGCAAATTCTGCTCATGTAAAATGATTTACTTACATTTTAAACTGATGAACCTTCAACAGAAATAGTATGTGTAAAACTTCTGGGTTTGAGTGTTTTGTACATGCATGCTGCTGATTTACCACATTTGTGTAAATTACCCCCTGGACTGGAAAAAATCCCTATTAAAGCTACAGCAGCATGAAATCTGAACAGGGTATATATCCCACTCAAGCAATAATACATATTCTCCTGACACTTTCCTTTGGTTTAGTTAACAGACTCACTAGGATAGCATAGTGTTCAGAGATGCTAATGCGACACCTAGTGCTATTTTCCATAATGCAAGAAAAGGTATATCCAGAGTCCATTATTTGTAAATATATAAAAAAGTAATGTACAACTGTAGGGAATGCAGGATCACACAGGAACTGGGAAGCACTCTGGTGCTTTATTTATGTATGTACAGATTATGTGTGGGAATTTTGAAAGAGGCCCAAAATCTTTTGGGGGACAACACAGAATGGCTTGCACTGACTATGTATTGAGAATTTGGTGAGAGTTACAAAAACCTCTCAGGTACATAATTTTGTTTGAATGGATTATGAACTTGTGGTTCCCTTAAAGACTGACCTGTAAGTTTCATGAGATCACACCTGTAGACATCTCTGTCAAAAGAAAAAGTCTAGAAAAATAACTCCAAATTTCCTGTACAAAATCTTATTACCTTTAAGGCTAGTCTTGATAATGGGATGGGTATATAAAAATATACACTGGGGTTATCATGTATGACCCTGCTTAATTTGGGAGGAGAGCATTATTAAGTGCTTGCAAAGGTTAGCAAAAATTTCTAAGTGTTGCTTAAAAATGTGTATAGCTAGACATCGTATGGTTCCATTGATTTCTTGCACAGTATTTTCTGGATGTTTCTATTAATAAGACTAAACATATTACCTGTTTCTTATGTACCAAAAATATAGACAAGCAATAAAATCATCTCCTAGTTGGGCAAATGTAGCACTGCAGTGTAATCAGAGAAATCAAATAATTCCAGTTTAATAGGAAAACATTGACTTAGAGTCCCCAGTCAGCAAATAACCTAGTGTGTGTGTGTGTGTGTGTGTGTGTGTGTGTGTGTGTGTGTGTGTGTGTGTGCAACTATGTACAAGTGTTTGTGCATCTATGTCTAGAGGTAACAGCAGACTCTAAATTTCTATTCATTCACTAAAATCTCCTTAAACCCTGACTTGGTGAGGTGCAGTAGGTTATATTAACTCGAGAATTATGGCAATGTGCTGATATTAGATGGTAACTGTTATGTGTCAATGGCTGAGTCTCAGAAACAGAATATCAGTCTTAAACTTTAGCAGTTGTGATTGCGACATACGCAGTTTCCCAAAGACTGGTCAAAGCATTGCCAAAATGTATGCTTTGCAATCTCATACATATGTATGTGTAGAATACCATTTCTAAATAAGTCATTAATATTTTCACTACTAGTATGGATATGATTAGAAATAAAAACAAATTAAAATTTCAGGTAAAAAGTGAGTGGCATTTAAAAGTTATGAGCCTGAATTTAAATGTAATCCATGGCAATTCATACAGTTATCTACACCCAGAAATTACAATATATAGACTCATATTTATCACCTTGTGTTTTCTTTCCTCTATTTTATTGAGGCCCAAATTTAGCAATACGCTGCAGAGAATCAAAGTGAGCAATATTATTGACAAATGCTTACTGACATTTTAGTGGTCAGTGTGTACTATGTACAAATGTTGTTAACTGTAGCAAATAGGGTAAGATGCATGGCACACTGAACCAAAATAGTTAAAATTAGTTAATCTTGTACAAGATGCTTAGCTTCAAAATATTTACAAAGTATATTAAACAATTACATTGTGTTATAAAGTGATTTTGCACAAGTAGTTTTTATTTTGACAAGGTAAGGGATAATGTTCAGTAGTAGTTAGTTTTGATATTTAAGGGGGAGTCATAATTGCATTGACTTCTGTATTTATTTTGTGATGTTTGCTTGCTTATTTACTTTACCATGTGAGTAAATGAACTGACCTAAATGGGACAATGACAACCAGAAATTTAAAAAGATTAAATAAAACACAGTCTAATACAAAACCTGGCCCTAAACAAAGCTCCCTACTGTAATGTCAGCATTTATAATGCCAAGTGCAGACATGCTGAAAACAATACAGAAATTGCAGGAGAAAAGCAAATATTGAACATCGCTTTTCTCCTTTAAACATCTTTATCATCCCCTGATCTTATATATACACTAACTCCAAAATTGCCATACTCAGAAAAGTGGCCATCTCCGACTTAACACATGCAAGTTCATTTTTTACCTTTTAGTCTCAGCATTACAGGAAAATGTTATTTACTGTTTGTTGACCAGGTTAATTCCAGTAGGCCAGAGTCCTGTATTTAGTAGAGACCCAAGGTAGCATTCATGCTGACTAGGGAAAGTTTAGCCAGGATACTGAGAAACTTCCCCTGCTCTTTTCCATAGAGAGACATGCTTTTGTGTGGTGTGTTCTGCTTTCTGCTTCTGTTCCGGGCCCACAGGCTGCTCGGAGAAGCAGGCAGCCAAGTGAACAAAAATGGAGGTTGAAAAGGAAAATAGTAAGGGAGATGGAGTTTTTGGTGCTGTTATTTGAACAGCAGATAAATTAAATCAGTCAGAAAAGGAGTTGGAGATGCAGAAAAAGCTGAACATTGAACATGGTGTTTCAGAGATGGGAGAAAAGCCAGTCAAGCCTTTTAAAAGCAGTATTGTTGTGGTAAAAGCAGCAGAGACTGGTTTAGAATAATTGTTCCAGCAGAAGTAGTTCAAATCTGAAGTTGCAACACAAAGTTATGTTGTTACAACCCTACATTCGGTAGGATTGCGAGATGATATATTATTGAGTATGGTTAATGAAAGTGGGGCAGAAGATGGCAAGGACATGTCATGGGAAGAGATGATGGACAGGATACAGAATGAAGAAATGCAGCAGAATGAAGGTATGAAGGCTGGAAAAAAAATCCTACACTGAAACGGTCAAAGAAGGGATGCGTGGCAAGAAAGGAGAGAATGAAGTAAGTCAGACGAAAAAGAGTGTTTAAAGTGAAGATTGAACAGAAAGAAGAGACAGAAATGGATAGATATAAGGTATGGAATGAAGTTATTAAGATTTTCAGAATCACAACTAATGAGGTAAGAGCAGTTATCCATATTAATAAAAAAGTTTTTATGACATTATTTTTGAGAATGGGCAGATAATGGAAATATTTATTGAAGAATATGAAAAAAAGAAAAACTGTGCACCATGGAACTTATATGTACTTAAACCCTCTTTTAGGAAAACAAAGAAAAAAATTAATATTCAGTTAAGAACTGAAGTGAAAAAGAGACTTAAAATAAAACATTTATTATATTTATGTAATGACGCTTTGAATTTATCAAGTGTATAACAATAGAGGTTTATGGACTAGGCCATGGGACTGTAATGTGATATTGAAACTGGAAAATGACAACTTTGTACATATTCAAAGCATTATTAATGTTAAAAGTGATAGAGGCTGGGTTAGATATTGATGACAGCCAAAAGCATGTTTTTGTGTTGAAAAACAGATCATTTAACAAATGTAAAAAAGACACTCCCCCAGATTTACTAATCTTCTGTGCAGGACTAATCTAGTCCTGCACAGAAGCGGCAGTTTAAGAGGAGGATGGCAACGCGCCATGCATATTAATGAAGGTGCACTGCCTGAGCTCCAAATCCTATGCGGAGCATGGATGAGTGCAGGGGAAGTGTCTGAGAGCAGAGCTCTCAGAATGAACATGCCCTTGCAAAGTAGAACAGCAGAAACTGTAAATAAATGAGCGAGACTGCTCATAAGTGTCCGCATATCCCCACCAACAGTCCCTCATGTGTACAACAGCAACAGGACATAAAAATAAAAAGAGAAAACACCTTTTTTTTTAAAACCCCGAGTACAGCTAACCATAGGTGCGTGGGTGTGCCCATTGCTCAGCTACAGTTAAAGCAGCCGAAAAGGCTGAAGAGGATAATAAAGAATATATATGCAAATGAAGAAGCACCACAATAGTGTAGTGGTTACAGCATCCACCTAACAAACAGCCATTCCTGGTCCCACTACAGTACATATAATTTTCCATGTGAAATCTGCATATGAACATATTTGTACATCTTTTTGCTGTATAACCTACATAATAACATTTAAATGTGAACTGGAGTACTGCAATAAATGCACATGTGAAGTGTCAGTGTCATAATGAATAAGGCACTAGTAAGCAGGTTTAAGCACAAATAAGCAGTAGTAAGCATATATAAGCACTAGTAAGCATGTTTAAGTGCATTTGAGGAGGGATAAGCATTGTCTACACAGATTAAGCAATGTCAAAGCTAACTGAGTGTAAGAAACTGTAACCGGAGTTTAGCAGTGCTTACCGTCATGCAAACCCATGTAAAACCCGCTTACAACTGTTTTAAAGTGCCTTAATCTCTCTGTATCCAATGGCCCATGTTCTGCCCAGCAACAAAACAAACTGTCTCTGCAAAGCTCGACCTCAGGACTCTGTACACTGTAGTCACAGTAATTAACTGCTAAGCCATCATAGCAATAGATATGAATGAGGTATCAGCAAACTAATCCTCACCACAGGAAAATCAAATCAAACACGTTTACTGAATCTATGTACAGTGTGAAGTGGTATAACCTGCTACATAACATAAATATGTGAAATTGAGTAGCTCAGTAAGCATAGATGTGAGGTGTTACTGTAACAAAGTGTAGAAGTAGTAGAAGTGTAGCATCATGAATGCCAGACACAAACTGAACCTGTAATGAATAATAAATCACTGCCAAAAGGCAAATATAGTGTTAATTAACTATTAAGCAATGCTATGCTATCCGCAGCACAGCTCAACTTACTAAGAATAAGCAATGTGCAGGGGAGCCAATCCAATCTGCCTAGCGGTATACCCCTTTAAGCACTGCCAATCTTAGGAAAGCAGGTGTGCCCATAGCATAGCCTTTTCAAACCCGGCCAATCACGGAAAAGTGCGGGTAATTGGCCATATTTAAACCACACAAGCAGGAATACATCCCATAACTGGTTGTAGCTTCCTACTGCAGGCAAAATGATGGTGTGGGTGAAGGCACTCATTTTAGGCCGCAGCGCCGGGGCATCCAGGAGTCAAAAATCATGATGCGGCTCCTGGTAAAACAACATAAGGAGAGACTACTGCAGGGCCAGTACCAGGACTCGCAGTATAAAACTGAGGCCTGTGACAGTCTCTCCTGTGACCTCACCAGTGCCACAGGCATCCCCCAGACTGGTGAGCAGGTCAGGCACCACCATGCTGACCTGAAGTGGTGGAGGGGGGGATGTACTGGAACAGTGGATCCAGGAAGCGGGAGCGGAGGGGAACCTGTCACCCGTCAACAGGTTTGGGCTGTGGTGCATAGGGAGCTTGATCTGGAGTATCAAGACTGTCTATGCCAGCTTGAGGGCCGAGTGGCACAGTTAGAGGGTGAGCCTCCCCTCCTACACAGCCCCCAGCACAGCCACATTTGGGGACGTGAAGGTGCAGTGTTGACTGCCCATGGGTGGGGACCTCAGTCCCACTGTTTCCAGTTGGGGGTGAGGGGGTAAGCAGGAGTAAGCACTTTTAAGCAACAGTAAGTGGGATAATGCCTGTTTGCATGGGTGTAAGCAATGCCAACACAGATTAAGCAATGCAGAAATTAACTGAGTGTAAGAAACTGTAACGGGAGGTTAGCAGTGCTTACCATCACGCAAACCCGTGCAAACCCATTTACAACTGCTCAAAAGTGCCTTACTCACACTGTATCCAATGGCCCTTGGTCTGCCTAGCAAGAAAATAAACAGCCTCTGCTAGGAGCAAACCCAGGACCCTGCACACCATAGCCAAAGTGATTTACCACTAAGCCCTCTCAGATACACATATCCTTGATGTATTCACAAACATATTATCCAGCCCAGTCATTCAACAGTACAGAGAATGTATTCCAACATGTAGATGTATGTGCGTGAGTAAATATATTAATGTCTAAACAGGTACAACCTATTGCTATATGTATATATATATATATATATATATATATATATATATATATATATATATATATATATATATATATATATATATATAAACATGAAAATGCCTACATCTATAGATACATAAGTCCAACTCTACATGTCTAAATATAAATGGCAGGTAATATATATGTCAGCAGATATATATATATATATATATATATATATATATATATATATATATATATATATATATATATAGGTATATACGGGCATATATCTGTAGATAACAATGGGGAAATAACAAAAACATATATGTCCTCATGCAACGTTAATGGGGTTGAGAGGCCCCACACAATATACATCTGGTATGAATAGGTATACCCCCCCCATCCAAGCACGTCCCCCCGTAATACACCAAGTGTTGCAGATCCCATAACCAGGACCAGACACAACATGGCCATTCCTAGGATACATATACACAGACACATATCTGCAGATACAGGTGTATATATATATATATATATATATATATATATATATATATATATATATATATATATACATACCACCTTACCAACTGGAGACTGTATGAGCCACCCATATGAATGACATTCATAGCCTGTAACATATACCCACAGAGATATCAAAGGGTATAACACCACAGACAGGTGTGCATAAATGAATGTGAAAGCATTATTTCTGTACTATGACAGTTGTATATGCCATGTCATATAGCTGTTTAGACACTGACATCTATATGAACAGGGTAATGCAACTGTGAAACAGGTATTCTAAGACAGTAGTCTGGAAAGGTTGGCATATGTTGCTGTCCAGGCCGAGGCCTTCAACAAGTAGTACAATAGTAATAACAGACTGGCCCACAGCATACCAGACAATCAACAGTACGTAATGCAGATGTATAGGTCAGCAGCCTCTATCTACACTCTGTACACAATCCCTGGGGGGTACAAACTCCAGTTGACACAATGGGATGTATCTGTTACATAAAAAGGCATACCTGACACCATCACAATCACACTGATAAACAGAACATTCCATATGGCAGGAGGCAGTAGGCCTGTAATTACCCAAGGTGGATTGTATGGTAATGTACATCCAGATACCTTAAGGCAGCTTACCGCAGATACCCACACATGTAACAGCCTAGGTTAGTCATGATGCACCCTCCTCCACACTCACTAATACTGGGCCATATACCACTGTTACATACACTGGCCTCTGGAGTGCATTAGGGCACACATGTATTGTGTAGGTGAAGCCCACACATATACGTCACCAACCCCCCCAGTATGTGTGGGGGACACAACAGCAGTGGAGAGATTTCAGGAATGACAGCATGACATACACAGAGCCCACTACAAAACAACCCCTCACAGCATGTCATATGTGCAAAGCCTGGTATGTAGGTGGAGGACAGAGGCTGGAACACAGGCACATATGTGTAAAACTGTTGTCAGTAAGCAAGATATGTATATGTGTACATATCTATATGGATATATGTATAATTATATATACATATATGTTCACCATATGTCCTGCACATGGAGTGGAGCCCTACCTCAGCCCCAATAGTCCCAACCTCTCAGTGCAAGGGGATGTCACGCATGTATTCCAGGTATATTTGTAGGCTATTGCTACTGTAATAGGGATTGTCTTCACAGAAATGATGTGTGTGGGAGGCCACATCTGCTGTTAACATGTGTGCCATTGGCTACTTACAGACATCCTAAGGTCATCATAGTACAGTACCACTGCTAGCACAGTAACACCCCTGTGGACTACAGCTGCAATATGGCCAATATATGTGGATAGTCTGACACACTCTGGTCAGTCCAGGGGTATACACAGAACCTCTTCATGAAAGACATGTGGACCAGGCCTGTCAATGTGGATGTTAACAGCCATGTAGATGGGTATAACATGTACATACTGGTATACATTCGCCCTCATAGGTTATGCATTCATACACCCCTGTCTGTCCTGACACATAATAACCACTGGTACAGAGATGCCATGGCCACATACTATCCACTAGTTAGTGACATACATCTGAACAGCATCCCAGTGCTTTGTCTGACATACATGACTGTTATGGTGGCCCAGCAGCAGTACATCTGGCAAGTATCTGGACATGACATCTCACTGGATAAGTACAATAAGCTGCTAGGCATGTAACAAAGCACAGTGCTGGCTACAGGCAGACTGACTCAACACTGGGCTACATCTCCTATGTGGGAATACACATGTACCTGCATAGATAGCAGGTTCTACAGGCATGTCACATCACAGAATAACAGGCACCTGTGTGAAAGTGTATAACCACAACCAATGTGACCACAGCCACAGCCACATATGGTAAGCTAGTGTACTATTACAGTATATGGACTATCTGATTTACACCATCCCCATATGAGCCACTCACACAACAACCCTACATATACTGGGCCGCTACATAGTGTGGTCCGATGGCTGTCTGTGGTTTGGGACATGTGTGTGTTTGTCCCTACAAACATGTAAGCTGATAGGGTGACATACAGTGGAACAGCATGCAACATCAGATAGAACAGGACCAAGAACAATAACATGGACCTAATATGTAAATTCTTAAAACACACTTTGAAAATACAAGCCCACTCCCTAATTGATGGTGATATACATCCTAATCCAGGCCCAAACTCTACCATAACCCCTGAGCCACAGACACCAACTCTTAATAATACACAATTGCTTACCAGATCCCCCAACTCCCTCCTAATAGCCCATCTTAATATTGGCAGCATTAATAATAAAGTTGCCCACCTACACGTCCTCATGGATGTACATGCATTTGACATCTTGTCTTACTGAAACTTGGCTCAAGCCAACAATGCAAGACAATGTGGTTATTCTTCCTGGCTATAATATCCTTAGATTAGACCATAATTCTAAAAAGGGTGGAGGAGTAGCTATACTATACAAATCTAAATTACAAGTAACCACTATAGACTCCATACCTCCACAAACTAGTAATGCAGAAATTCTTATTTCCAAAATTCAGCTTAACAAATGCAAATCCATATATATCATCTGTATCTACCTCCCCCCAGGCAACAATACTAGTACCTTAGAGTCTATTCTAAGTTGTCTTTTCACCAACTACCTACAGGAAACTATAGTACTCGGCGACTTTAATATTAACTGGAAGGGTTGTATATCTGATCAACCTGCTACTCATATAAACCTTTATGGTTTTACTTAAACTATCACATCCCCCACCAGAACTAGTAAACATAATAACAACGAAAGTACCCTTGATTGGATTCTCACTAATACTAATCACCAAACTTACAAAGTAGGTACCCTCCCTGAAGACATAAGTGACCACTCTCTCACCTCCTTAATCAGATATAAGACTGATATTCCTAACCAAACCATTTATAAGACAATAAGGACTAACAACATTTTTAACCCCGGCAACTTTCAAAAAAAACTTATATCTTGTGACTGGTCACCTCTGAAACATCTACCATTAGATGATGCAGTCACATGCTTTAATTCTAAATTCTTAGCCACTCTAGATTGCCTTGCCCTTACATGCTCAATTAGAATAAGGACTAAACCTGCCCTGTGGCTTTCTAAAACTACCAAACAAAAAATACTTCAAAGAAATAAGCTCTGGGCTAGTTGGCGTACAACAAAAAGCCCTTCAGATCAATTAAAGTTCAGACAGTTAAGAAACGAAACAAAGAAAGCCATATTGTCAGACAAAAGAAACTTCTACTGCCAGCTTCAACAAACCCACCAAAATAAACCTCAACAATTCTGGTCAGGCATCAATAAACTCTTACACCGGGTCGTTCAGTCATTCCCACTCCCTCAGGCTCTGATCAGAACAATCCCATACAAATATCCAATTCTTTTAACACATTTTTTACAGAGGCCATACAATCTCTAGCTAATCAGCTATCCCCTGACACCAGATCTTCCTCATTAAATACCTCCAACAGCCCACCACTATTTCATTTTCAGCCTGTTCCTACATCCCTTGTCTGCACCCTCATTCAGAAACTTAAACCCACCACTCTCTCTGCAGATCTACTACCTGCTGAATACCTGGAAAAAGCTGCAAAGGCTATAGCCTACCCCATATCCATCCTCACTAATAAAAACATTACTGAAGGTAGCATCCCATTAATCTGGAAAGTTTCACATATTATCCCCCTGCATAAAGGTGGCAATTCCAAAGATTTATCTAACTATAGGCCTATAGCCATCCTATCCCCACTGGCAAAAATCATGGCAAAATGTATTCATAAGCAACTTTTAAACTACCTACTAGAAAACAACTTATTAGCCACCTGCCAACATGGCTTCAGACCATATCACAGCACCACCTCTGCTCTCTTATCCTTTACTGATCACATTAATAGAAATTGAGATAGTGACATTCTATCCCCTGCCCTCTTTATTGATCTGCCAAAAGCCTTTGACATGGTTAATCACAACCTCCTTATAAACATACTCAAAAACTTGTCATTGGATGCCCTTGCTATACAGTGGTTCCAATCCTACTGAAATAACAGGAAACAGGCTGTACTATGGGAAAATAGCCTGTCCTCCCACCTCCCAGTTGCCCTTGGTGTCCCACAAGGCTTCATACTGGATCCTCTCCTCTTCTCTATCTTTACAAATGACCTATTTTTAGTAATACCACAAGCTACCTGTATCAAATACGCAGACAACCCCACACTAATATGTTCTGCCACTTCTCCATCCAAACTTCAGTCCCTAACCCAAAATATCTTTAGCACAGTAGAAAATTGGCTTCCACACTGATGCCTCATCCTGAACCCTAAAAAAAATACTACTATTCACACCCACCCGTAGGGCCACCCCACTAAACTTTACTATTACATCTAGCAATGGAACTATAATATCTCCTGATCCTACTACAAAACTACTTGGGGTACTAATAGACAATAACCTCACCTTTAAGCCTCACATCAAAAACTCCATATAAACAGTAAACAAAAAATTAGGTTCCCTCTACAGGATCAAACCCTTTCTGACTCCACTAGCCAAGACCACTATCTCCCGTACCCACTTAATCTCAACCCTACTATACGCCTCCTCTATCTACACTAAACTAAGTAAAAGCAATCTGAACAAACTGGTTATTTCTTACAACAATATTGCCAGATTTGCAACTGGGTCAACCTATAGAACCCATCATTGTAACAATCTTAAGTAACTAGATTGGTTAGAATTGTCAAATATAATACTTTTGAATCAACTAATAGTTGCCCATAAGATCTTGTGTCAACCAGCAAATACACCTATACTTACTAATCTTATCACTCCCTATAACAATCTCAAGACCCTACGCTCATCAAACAAACTATTAGTACAAATACCTAAGACCAATAATGCAGCTGGTGACTCATTGTTCTCTACTACAGTGGGTAAAACCTGGAACACCCTCCCTAATCACCTAACCTCCCTAACCTCAGTTGCCCTATTTAAAAGCAAACTGAAACCTTACCTTAAATCACATTGGTTATGCCCCTGTGCTAACCCAGACTAACTTCCTACATCGACTCTGGACACTAATCTTCCTACCTGTATAAGCTTGCTTACTGAACTATTAACAATATTTGTGTGTGTAATTAAAGTTCAAGAGTATAACTGAACATATGTTGTATGCATATCCATAGCTGGTATGTACTATGATTATTTTTATTTTTTCCTGATTAAGATACTATATGCAATGATATGTTATGATTGACAAAACCTTGTATTGTACTGGTGTTTTTTGTATATTTTACTCTGTCTGTGGAGTTTTTCTCCCTGGGCTTCCACTGAAAATGGACATATATCCAGTTAGACTAGCCCAGTCAACAAATGTAAAATAAATAAAAAAATAAATAAAATCTACCACAGTCTCTACACAGGCCAAGGTACATATGCATGATCCACACACTGTCGACAATTACCAGACTTAGACATACCTTAGTACTGTACACACAACCACAGAATGCTCAGGCTATGTCCTCAAATATAACCCCTACTATACATAACATATGTAGCAGTCTGATATCTCACTGGCTTGTTATCAGATATGCTGTCAATGAATATTGTGTACAGAACATATGTACCCCCCTACTGCATGACATATGTACAAAGGTTGACAGAGTTGTGGCTGGAAGCACAAACACAGGGCAAATATTGACATGTCGCTGTGAAAACCTCATACATTTCCTGTCTTAATAGGGTTTGATGCAACATATGTCCTATGAGGGTTATGATGTCAGTAAATCTCCCGGCTGTCACCATCTACTGACTGCAATCCTCACACTACCTTCTGCAGTTGAGAGATAGGTGCTCTGTGGGTAACACAAGGTACACAAGGCACCACACACTTGCCCAGTCTGCAGATGACCCTACAGATGGGGATTCCTCATAAACATAGCACTGACATGACAAGTATTAAAACATGTAGGACAGCCATATCCACACATACCCTGTTAAACCAATATTACCCCAACTGCAGTATAGCAGCACTTACAGTCTGTATTCAAGACAGGCACATCCCCCTTCTGTCTGTTGGCCTGTTTCCACAGTGTATGTTGTCAGAGGTAAGTCCCCAATCCATCTGTGATGTTGTTTGCCAAACAACAGATCTAGTTCCTGCTCACAGTGAATGAAAACGCCCAACACCAACATGATGTTCCTAGATATTGGAGTGTGTTTTCATGCAAATGGCTATGGGAATGTTACCACAGCTGTTCAACATGCAATCAGCTAGAGGAAGGCTGTAATCCATGCAGAGGCCATCTGCTGATCATGAGCATCACTGACAATACACATGCCAAAGCCCACGCAAAGCAGGTGTAAGTCTCCACATCCACCAGAGAGGGTGTGAGAGAGGCAGACAGAGGCAAAGATAAGTCAGGGTGGGTTGGGAGAGTAAAAGGTAAGCACGTATGTGTCACACACCTACCAGTCCAGGGTATCAAACCCCTGACTGACAATGTACTGATATCACAGCTGTTATGCCTGCATGGTGGATATTGTGATTTATGCTAGGGGCACCATATAAGGAATTTGAAAAACCCACTCAACATTGAGTCCAGTTATTAAACGCTCACAACCACCTCCACAAAGGACACAAATGACAAACATCAACACATTAAGACACACACAGACATCTGGGATTAGAACTCCTACCTAACTAGTTATTACACTACAGCACTATGCAATTATAGAACATGCCATGGAGATTACTGGAGTACTTGTTTCCCAAAGGTTTATTTCACAGTGAGTGACATCAGCAGGATTGCCAAAGTAGGGCAAATGATTTGTAGTGAATGTGACTAGCCAAACATGCATTGCTCTCTACACAGGCATAGGAACAGACACAAAAGCATCCACAACTTCCATGTATGAGACTAGAACCCCTACCAGAGTTCTATATCACACTATAGCATTACGTTGTTATAGCACACACCAAAAAGATTGTTGGAGTACTTTTTCCCCAAAGGTGTACTTCACAGTGATTGACATCAGCAGGATTGCCAAAGTAGGGCATTTGAATTGTATTGAGTGTGACTAACCTAAATTGCCCTAATTAGTCTGTATGCATTAACTGCTGTTCTGGCCAGACCAAAATAACCTGTCTTTGCAGGTCATGAATCCAGGACCCTGTACACTATAGTCACAGTAACTAACTACTAAGCCCTCACAACAGTACACGAGACTGAGGTTTCACCAAAGTAATCCCACCATAGGCTAATCAAACTGAACATGTGAAAGGAATGTATATACAGTTGTCTGGAAATGATCTCTCCAAAGCCAACTTCATGCTACTCAAGGCAGAAGTGACAATATTTGTGATACCCATGGAGACAGGAACTGACAGTTCTACTGATGAATCCTGCACTAAGGCACTGTATGGGCACATCCACTTGTGCATGATTCCTGACATCCCACATAGAACCACGACGCTCACCTCCCAAATAAGCAAGCCAGTATAGTGGTCTCCTGCCATTAACAGAGTATACAACAGAAGGTAGACACTGTTGAAGAAAAAAGGATAACCCAAAGATGCAAACAACTCCCTTACCAGCCCCGGTAAGACATTGAGATCCATCATGGAATCCTCCACAGCTGCTTATGTAACTAAAATCATAACAGATTCCACAGACAACCACACAGCAGTCTATAGTTATGTCCAGAATCTAACTGGCAATACTCAGAAGGGCTCTGAGCTATAACAGAATGACATTACATAGACTGTTCCCATGGATTGTGCCAATATCCTGGCAGATTGATTTAGTGCCACATTCACCCCCTCACCCCCAAAAGGGCCCATGTCAATACAGAAAGAGTTCCATTGCCCAGTAATCATGGCCACACAGGCAGAAACTGCACTATCCACAGCTAAGAATACAGTATCCATGGGACCAGATGACATCCTGGGTTGTGTACTACATGAACTACAAAATGAAATGGCAACTCACCTAACTGTCATGTGTAATCATAGCCTCACATCAGGCCTGGTGCCCACTGAGTGGCATACAGCTGCAGTTATCCAACTCCACTAGGGGGGATCCACCTTGGATCACTGGAACTACCGTCACATCAGCCTGACGAGCCTGATCTACATGGTCATGGAATGCATTATCAGGGAAGTTTTGAATGCAGACACTGGTAACCCTCAAACATTGGACCCCACACAGATTGGGCTCATGGAGGGCCAGTCTTGTCTCCTAAAACTGATTCACTGCTTTGACTCAGTCTGCATAGTTGTTGAAGAGGATAAGGCAGTGCACAAAGCCTATGTGGACCTCGCCAAGCCCTTCAACACCATCCCTCAGTCTGGAAACATAGATTAACATACTAATCCAGCTATACATCCCTATGTCGCTCAATGGTTTGCCACATGGCTTACTGATAGAACCCAAACTGTAGGTGTAACTGACTCCAAATCCATCCCCAGACAAGTGACAAGTGGAGTGCCTCAGTGTTCAGACCTGGGACTACTGTTGTTTGGCATCTACATCTCTGAAGTACAGGCCAACAGTACAGGACTCTGGCTAACAAAGGTAACAGATGACTGCAAAATGGGAGTCATAATGAGCCAGACTGTACTGCATGATATGTTACTGATACCAGCCTGACATCATACAGGTGGAATGGAGTACTGTTAACATCTTGTGCCCTTGTCGTGTAAGGTCCTGGTTATGGGATCTGCAACAGTTGGTAGTGTATTGCAGGGCAGACATGTTTGGATGTGGGGGGGATACCTATTCATGCATGACGTATGTTGTTTGTGCCTGTCAACCCCATTAATGGTGCATGTGGACATATATGTTTCTGCAATGTTCCCACCTTATCTATAGATGTATGTCCGTATATATCTATATAGATATAAATATCTGCTTACATATATGTGTATATGTATATATATTTATATCTATATATATATATATATATATATATATATATATATATATATATATATATATATATATATATATATATATATATATATATATATATATATATATACATACATCACACACATACATCTACATGTTGGAATACATTCTCTGTACTGTTGAATGACTGGGCTGGATGATATGTTTGTGAATACAGCAGAGTTATGTATACCCAAGGTGGCTTAGAGATCAATCACGTTTGCTATGGTGTGCATAGCCCTGGGTTCGAACCTAGCAGAAGTTGTTTATTTTGTTGCTAGGCAGAACAAGGGCCGATGGATACAGAGTGATTAAGGCACTTTAAAGCAGTTGTAAGCGAGTTTGCATGGAGGTAAGCATTGCTAAAGTCCGGTTACAGTTTCTTATACTCAGTTAGCTGCAGAATTGCTTACCTGTGTAGGCATTGCTTAGCTTTGCGCAAACCCGCGCAAACCTGCTTACAACTGCTTTAATGTGCCTTAATCACTGTGTATCCAGTGGGCCGTGTTCTGGCCAGCAACAAAAGAAACAGCTCTTGTAAGGCTTAGCCAAGGACCCTGGACATCGTAGACATAGTGATTTACCACTAAGCCATGACAGATACAAAGAGATTTGATGTTTTCAGAAACATATCATCCAGTCCAGTCATGCAACAGTACAGAGAAAGTAAACCAACATCTAGATGTATGTGTGTGTAAATATATTAATATCTAAACAGATACAACATATCTAGATATGTGTGTGTGTGTATATATATATATATATATATATATATATATATATATATATATATACATATATATATACATTTCTAAAACTATATACATATATATCAATATATATGCGCATATATACATGCATATGCCTAAATTGACACATATATGTGTCTACACCTATATGTCTACATATACACAGCACGTTACATATGTGTACGCAGATATATATCTATGTAGGCATATATGGACATAGTTATATGCATATATTAGCAGATATATAAAGCTATATAGGTATATATGGCTATACATCTGTAGATAGCAATGGCAGATTAACAAATACACATATGTCCACATGCACCATTAATGAGGTTGAAAGGTCCCACACACTATACGTCTTGTATGAATAGGCATCCCCCCACAGCCAAACACGTGGCTGGTCTTGATGTCACATGTATGGGTATGGCTTTGCACCCCAGCCTCTCAGCTAATTTACATCTGTTATCCCTGTATGGCTGACATTGTGATATGTAGTAGGGCCACCATAAAAGAAATAAGCAAAACCCCCTCCACATTGCCCATACTCACAACCACCTCTCCACAGGATACAAGTTACAAACACACACACCTGGCATGTCTGGGAGTTGAACCCCTACCTAACTAGTTTTTACACTACAGCACTACGCAGTTATAGCATGTGTCATGGACATTACTGAAGCACTTTGCCCCAAAGACATATTTCACATTGAATGACATCAGCAGGATTACCAAAGGAAGCCATTTCAACTGTACTGTGAGTGACTAGCCTAAAATGCATTGTTCCCTACACAGACAGTGAGACACACACAAAACATCCACAACTGACATATGTGGGTATAGAACCTCTGACCAATGTCTATATCACACTATGGCATGGAGCTGTTATAGGACGCGCCACAGAGATTACTAGAGAAATCCTTCCCCAAAGGTGTATTTCACAATGAATGACATCAGCAGGATTACCAAAAAGGGCATTTCCACCGTACTGCAAGTGACTAACCTAAAATGCATTGCTCCCTACACAGACAGTGAGACACACACAAAACATCCACAACAGACATGTGCAGGTATTGAACCCCTGACCAAAGCCTATACCACACTACAGCACAGAGCAATTATAGGTCACACCACAGACCTTTTTCCACAAAGTTGTATTTCACAATGAATGACTTCAGCAGGATTGCCAAAGTAGGTAATGTGAAATGTACTGCGAGTTAGTAGCCTATAATGCATTGCTCCATACACAGACATTGGAGCACACACAAAACATCCAGAAATGCCATGGGTGGTGATGTAACCCTACCACAATTCTAAATCACACTACAGCAGTACGCATTCACAGGACATGCTACAACCTTCCCAGAGGTGTATTTCTAGGAGGGTGACATCAGCAGCCTTGCCAAAGTTGAGTATATGAACTCTAAGGAGTGTGAGTAGCCTAAAAAGCATTGTTCTCCACTCAGTCAAAGACAGACAGAAATACAGATTCACACACACACACACACACACACACACACACACACACACACGCACGCACGCACGCACACACACACACACACACACACACACACACACACACACACACACACACACTTGCCAAGTCTGGGGTTGGAGCATCTACCTAACTACATTATCACACTACAGCAGTACGCAGTTACAGGACACACTATGGAGATTACTGGGCTACACTCTTCCCAGAGGTGTATGTCGAGGTGAGTGACATCAGCAGCCTTGCCAAAAATGAGTACATGATTTGTACAGAGTGTAAGTAGCCTAAAATGCATTGTTCTCTACTCAGTCACACACACACACACAGTTGCCAGGTTTGGGGTTAGAACATCTACCTAATGACTTTATCACACTACAGCAGTACACAGTTACAGGATACACTACAGAGATTACTGGGCTCTGACTTTCCCAGAGGTGTATTTCCAGGTGAATGACATCAGCAGCCTTGCCAAAGTTGAGTATATGAATTGTACGGAGTGTGAGTAGCCTGAAAAGCATTTCTCTCTACACAGTCAGAGACAGACAGGCACACAAACAAACACACACTCACACAATTGCTAAGTCTGGGGTTAGAACTACTACCTGACTAGTTTATCACTACAACAGTACACAGTTATGGGATGCGCCATGGAGATTATTGAGCCACAGCTCTCCCAAAGGTGTATTACACATTGGATGACCTCAGCAGGCTTGCCATAATACTGCTATGGGGAGGGCGGTGTGTACATAGGGGCCATAACCCATTCATGTAGGGGTTGACATGATATGCCACATGCGGGCACACACAGGGTCATATGTCACAGGTACGTGTATACAGCTACAAGATGACTACTTGCTTGTACAGTCATGTTGCACAGCTGGTACATGCACCACATAATCTGTCATGCTGACAGATACTGGTGGCTAGTATCTGCAGTGAGTGACATCTGCACCTCACGTGTTTGGGGCCCTTTGGCTGTGTGCTGGGTGGGACATGCCCGGATGGCTCCTTGTCATGATCACCCTCTTCCACACATCTATGTCCATCTACCTTTGGCTTATTATAGTGTGTTGTCCTTACATATGTGTCTGTATTCTTATCCACTGTGTGTGAATGGCAGGAGTTGTGCATACTGACATGTGTCTGCACTAAGAACTGTGACTGCCAGATATGTCTGATCCACTGGTATTTGCAGACATGGCCTTCATGTGTTTAAGTGTGTGAGCACGCCCAGTATGACCTTTCAATATGTTGCTGACTGACATTGCCTTCATTCCTCTAAGTGTGTGAGCATGCCCAGTATGGCCATCTGTATTGCATGTGTGGATCAAGTCCAGGTAGTTTGTATTGCAGTGCTGACCTTTGTGTTGTACACCAACAGGTAGCATGCTGTGTCTGCAGGGTATCCATTGGTCATTTGGCATTGACTGTTGCTACATTTCTGCATAGCGGGGGGGACACCTGACTGTTTCTACATTTCTACACAGTAGTTGGGGGGGCACACCTGATTGTTAATATAAGTGTACATAGGATGGGGGGGCACACCTGACACTTGTACACACTTGCTAGGACTATACTGGTATGTCGGATTCTTTATTTCAGTCTGTAGCCTTACCTATTGTGCTGGCTAGAGGCATAAAAGTGTACTACAGATCTTAGCTTTAATGACCTACATATTAGTTTCTGACTTCCTAGCCTTCACAACTTACATCCAACTGCCTGGCCTGCTGTAGTCTGTCTGTATAGGCCTGGGAGAGGGGTTACCCCTAGGGCTCATTCAGAGGCCATAGTACAGCATTTGTTTGTGTTTGTCTAAACCTGTCCTGCTGGCTGACACTGTTGTTGGGTATGTGCACCTTCCTAACTGGCATGTATGGGTCTTATGGACACACATGTTGCTCAGCCCATTTCTTGCAGTGAGTTTTGTCACCCTGTGTAGTATTAGCTACTATGGTGACTCCAGTATGTGTTACAGATGTCATGGCACCACTATGGGCATCTACTCTCTGCTGCCATAACATTTGGTCACCCAATTCCCTTGCATGCTCACATCCATACCATAGCTACAGGGAACAACACATTCTACTCTATTTGTCAATTGGTAGGTTGATTGGCTTACCTTGAGGGTGAGCCAGACTTGAGGATGGTGCTGAAGGGCTGCCTATGTCAGATGCACATAGTGCACTCCCTATACATGGTTGAGCACAGGTAGTGTCATGCTTGGCATCCCTTTTACTATCTGTGTGAGTCAGAGAGAGGTGTCATTCCCTGGGTTCTTACTGTGTCAGTGCATATGCTATGCATTGCCTCTTTGCCAAGGCCAGGGCATACAGGGCATGCCTCCTTCTGCCTACTGGGGCAGGCTCAGGTTGTTCCACCTCTGAGTCACTCTGTGCCTGTACATGCCTTGGCATTGGTGGGGGGCTGTATGGCCCTGTCCCATGTTGTTCCTGCTGCAGCTGTTTCTGCAGGATCATATTG
Source organism: Protopterus annectens (assembly GCF_019279795.1). Lineage (NCBI taxonomy): Eukaryota > Metazoa > Chordata > Ceratodontiformes > Protopteridae > Protopterus > Protopterus annectens. Next base: position 538,029,761 of record NC_056737.1, read on the forward strand.
TGTAGCATAGCACATACCATAACAATTTGGGTGCATGTAGCTGGTGAATACTTCAAGGCTCCACCGGATGTGTCCAGACACCGGAACCATGACCTGAGTATCCCAAACACATGCTCTATTATATGTCTGGCCTGTGTGTGTGCCTCATTATGGCATTGTTGTTCAGGTGTGTGTGCATTTCTGATGGGTGTCATCAGCCACGGCTCCAGTGGGTACCCAGCATCCCCCACTAGGTGACCATAGGGGATATCCACATTGGCAAATTTGTGGTACAGCTGCATCAGATGCCATATGTGTGAATCGTCATAGCTTCCAGGGCAGTCAGCACACACATTCATTATAATGCCCTGGGCATCACATACAACCTTGCAGTTGATGGAGGGGATGCCCCTGCAGTTGATGTAGGCCTTACCCTGCTCACTGTGTGGTACTTTGATGTGTATGTGCGTGCAGTCTATAGCACCCACTAGCCCAGGGTATTCTGCTATTTGGTGGAATACATGCATATTTCTGGTCAACACCTCACATGTGTTGAGGAAATATACATGCTCACTGGCATGTGCTGCCATGACATCCAGGAACTGGTGGAATACTCTTGATTCTGATGCCTGTGAGATCCTCATGATATCCCCAGTTCTGCTTTGGGAGGTACCTGTGGCTAGTATACCTAGGCCTACACATACCTTGGTATCCACTGGGATAGGTTCCCCTCGGCCAGTTTGGTGTGTCAGGTGTGGCTGGCACAGCTCAACAATTTGCTGTAGGAGGTCTCTGTCCACCCTATAGTGCTCCACTATCTCCAGCTCATGTAGCCCCTGGTAGGTTACCCTGGGTCTGCACACTCTTCTCCATCTCCTCACTGTGGGTTATTCGGCAGCATTCACATCCTCACCACCCTCAGCCTCTTGCACATGTGCTATGTTGCCTGCTGCAGCCCTTCTCATTTTGTAGGTTTGTTTGTTGAAATTTCCCCGCTTGTATGCACCGGTGGTGTAGAGTGTGAAAAACTAGAGGGGAAGGTGTTTGCTTAGTTTATAGTAGTGTTCTGGGCTGGGCTGGTCTGCTGTCTGTGTAATTGGCTGATTCTGATACATTTCACCTGCCAGCTAAGCTAGTTCTCCTTGATTACCTTCCTACTGCTGTTTTCCCTTCTCATTGCCTCCCTGTTTAAGCCCGTGTGTACGCCGCACAAACGGAGTGCTCAAATGTGCACAGAGCTGCTATTTCCTGGTTTAACTTCCTTTTTCTTCCTGTAAAACCTGGTGCACGGTGCACACATCTGCTTACACTTTGTAAAGAGTGCTAGGCAGGTTTGGACACACCTCTAGCTTATCTGTCCTAAGCTAGGAGCAATCCCGAGCCACAGAGCTTCAATCCACTTACAGTATGCCTGGCACCCCCCCATGATGTCACCTATATCCTAGTCTTGCACCCAGCTATTTATACTCTTACACTCTTGGGACCTGCCTCACACCCTGGGAAAATCTGGGATTCACTATCCTTCCCCTCATTTGCATAGGATTGCCTGCTAATGCATAGTTACATGTCCCACACTGAGCCTCCCCCCTTAGCAACCATTACTCACTGGCCAGGTTGTCTTATGCCTGCCATTGACTTGTATGGCAGAATACTGCTTTTAGTTAGAATGCTTATTTTAGGTTTGTTTTATTATTTCCCCATGATCCTGTTTGCACGCCACTGCCCTATGCTTAAACAGGCAAGATCGGCGAAAAAAAAAATGAAAGTTGTTTTTTTCATTTTTTAAACATTTTGCAATGCCAATGGCCTTCTACTTGGCCATTGGCATGCTTCATCAATGATATGCAGCCTTTATTTGGTGCTGTGATAGCTCCGTTTTGTAGTCTGCAGAAATGTTTTTGGTTACTAACAGAGTACATTTCTGCACACTGTACTCGTCCTGCCCTGACAGCTGTCGGCTTCCAAGATCATATATTACCCTCATTTGCATGGTTTTCACCTGCAAATGAGGATAATTGAAGGCCACCGTTAATCCTTTTTCCCGAAAATTTGTCATTGACTCTTTACATTTGAAAGGATGTAAGGTATCCCCAAATTGTTCAGTTGAAAATAGAAATCCCGGACAACGGGACCAAACAGTGTGGACCCCTTTATCAAATTCTGGTTGCCCCCACCAATTATACCACAGGGGACCTACAAAAAAATTGGGTACATTTTTAATGCAAGATGGAAAACTCTAATTAAATGCCCAAACGACCTGAATTTACACGGCCAGTGTCACTTACCAGATGAGGCGGGAATACGTTTTGGGAAAAAAATTTTTTAGGTTGTTTTTTCACAAAATTCAGATGTAGCTTTTAAACAGGCCAAGTAAAAAAATTTTCCTTTTTTAAACAAAAAGCCAATCCTTTTTTGGGGTTTGGCAGGTTAAAACCATATAATGCAGCTTATTTGGAGGGATACGGGTAGTTTGACCAGAAATTTTTTCTGTTAAAAGAAAAGGGGAATCCCGGGAAAAAAATTTAAAAGCTGAAGTTCCAGTATAAACCCTCTCCCGGGCCCTTTTTAAATAATTTGAAGGAAAAAAATTTAGTTAGTTAGCAATGCTTCCCAAATTTCCCTGACGCCAGCTTGTTTCCAAATTTAGGCAATATCAAAGGGTTTAAAGGGATTTTGAAGTCAACAATATTCCCAAAAACTAGAACCGAATTTTTTAAAAAATTTTTTACTTTTGAAGATGAAATTTGGGGAAAAGAAAAAAGTAAAAGAAAAAAATTTGGAAATTTTAGAAGGGAAAAAGTAAAAAAAATTGCAAGGAAAGAAAGGTTAAATTTAAAAATTTTATTAAAGAAGGTAGACAAGTTTAAGTGAAAAAGAATTAAAGAAACCAATAAAAAGGGAAATAATTGGGAAAAAAAAAGGAAAAGGGAATAAAAATTTTAAAGAGGAAAAAAATAAACAAAGGAGACAAAAAAATCTTTGGAAGAAAGAAATTTTGAGAAAAACAATAGTTTTTGTTTTATCCAAAAAAAAAATTTTTTTGGGAGTGGGGATATAATGAGAGCAAATAAAAGCAACCCCCATAGCTTTTTCACACAAAATGGCGACTTTCCAATTTTAAACAATTTCCGCCATGGATAACCATCAGGGGTATTGAAAATTTTGGGTTCAGCAGTTGCAAAATTTTTACTCAAAAAAATAGCCCCCCCCCCCTTTTTTTGTATGAATATAGAGAATAAGAAAAAAATGAAAACAAAATAAAATTTGTGGAGGACAAAGTCCCCAAAGGAAATGAAAAAAAAAGAAAATTTAAAAGGATTGGCGCAAGGTAAAATTTTTGGGGATGGGCTGGGAAAAGGTCCAAAAAAAAAGGGGGAGAGATATTAAAAAAAAAAGAAACCCAACAAACTTTCCAAGAAGAATTTAGTTTAATGATAAAAAGAAAATTAAAATAAACTGAAGTGATGTTTTTACAGGATTTTAAACAAGGAAAAAAAGGGAATGATAAATTTGGAAATTAAATGAAATTAAACCTGTTAGTTCATTTTTTCCCACTAGAAAGTTTTTGAAAAGCACCAAAAAACGGTATAGAGAATTGGTATCCCGGCACAAGCCTGCTCAAACCATGAGAACTTGAATTTATTTAAAAAAAAATGCAGCATAACAGAGAAGAAAAAAATAAACGAGGCATCCAAAAAGGGGAATACCCTCAAAAAAGATATGCCAATTATTAGTATGAGCTTGGTTGAGCCAGGGGCAGAAATTTTAACAAAATGGTCTTTTTTCATTCCAAACAGGGATTAATATCAAAAATTGGCTTCATATTTAAAGGCATAACAAACATTTACCAAAGAAGGGATTTAAAAACCTAGGTTCCAATTTGTACTAAAACTGTAAAGTAAGGAAAATAGTTTATCAAATAGTTTCAAAAAAAGCTTTTCCCCGGGGAGCAACCAAAGCTAGAATCATCCAATTGCATGGAAAGATTATAGTAAATGGACACCTTTGGTAACAGGACATTCAACGCTATTTTTGGGTTTTTAAACCAGGTATCCCAATCAGCTGGTGGAGGACAAGGTTTAAAAATTGAGGAAAAAAATTAGAGCCAAAATTGTTTGCGTTGCTTGCATGGCTGAACAGGAATGTTAAAGAAAAGGGGTTCCCCAAATTTGGAAAATAATCACAAGGAACCCGCCTTGCAAGCTGAGGCTACAGCTCTTAAGAAAGGAAGAATATTGAAAAAAAACGTAAAGTGAACCAGAAAAAGCAGAACAAACCAGCTCATAACCTTTCCCAACTGACTGGTAGAAAACAAAAAAAAAGCTGGTGGAATGCAAGCCGAAGGAGGATCATTTAAAGGAATAAAGCAAAATTTGATCAGACAGGACATCCCCACATTACAGGAATTAGTTTTGAAAACCCAAAAAGGTTTGGGGGGGAAATTTGATAAAGCAATACCCCAGAGCATTATGCACTATATAAATTAAACATTTATCCCGTTTTATTTCGCAGATAATAGAGTGAAATATAAAAAAATTTTGAAGGAAGACTGGCATAAATTAACACAAAACCGTGAACAAGATGAAGAACTAAAGCTTTCAGGGTTATAAAACGGGTTGGGAATGAGTTCCAGTCTTTGGAAAAGAAATTAAAAAGTTTTTTGGACAAAATGTGACACACGGAAAGGTGAAAGTTTACAGGAAAGAATTTTTTTTTTAAAAATTGTTTCCTTTTGAATTGTGTAACATAGGGATTTTAAAAGTTAAATTAAAACCTTGATCAAGATTGTTGAGATAAATGGTGTAATAAGCTGAAACCCAACATGGAGAGGAGAGAAATGTAAACCATAACTACATGGGTAAGACAAGATATATTAAGGGAACAGGACACCAAAAAAATTTAAGTTGTGGAAAGGCCAAAAAGGAAATCCCAGTGATTGGGTAGGGTTAGCCTAAGAATACTGCCAAATTCCTTCAAACCAATGGGGATATCAGGGATACGGGTAAAAAAACCAAAACCCCAAAGGGTTTAAACCCAATTTTAAACATGCCTGGGGACAAACCCCCCAAAATTTGGGAGGATTTGGCCAGTATATTTTTCCCGTGGAAATACCGAGTATGGGTGCAATGATTGATGAACATATGATCAAATACCCAAGTAAGGGAAGGCACTCCACGTTTTCCCCATAACTGAAGGCATGGAACCCAGGGATTACATGAAGGGTGGGGTTTTCACCCTGGAGAATGACTCCCCTTTCAGAAACAGCTGTATCAGACCCGGGGGAAAACCCCCCAATATCACCTGGGGGAATCGCATGTCGGAATGGGAAAACACCCACAAAACCACAAAACCCCCTCCAAAAACCCCTTGGGCCCCAAAACCAATTCTTTTAAAATTTGTGTTGGATGTTTAAAATTCATGGTTCATTCCTTGGAAAAAGTAGTTAGTATTGCAGACATGCCCCCAATCCTCATAGAAGCCATGAAAATTTGTTCCAGGAAACACTGAAAACAAATGAACAGCCCACCTTGAAAGGGAAGGCAAATAAATAAAGGGGGAAAAAATACTGCCCAGTAGGCAGAAGGGGGATGATATGCCGGGCCGGGCGAGAAATCATACACATGACTGCCAAGAAAAAAAATGAACCTTTTAATTGAATTCAAAATTTCCAAACAACATATGTGCAAATTATAGGAAGTTTTTTATAGGAATAGGCCCCCTTAACAACCAGTTAAAAGTATAATTTTTTTTTGTCTTACAAAAAAGTAGAAAAACGAAATTTTGTTGAACACAAGTGCAAATCAAAATTTTGCCTTGGGAACCCCCCGGCTCTTTTTTTTCAAAAAGAATTTTGAAAGTTGAAAAAATAAACTTGTATTTTCCGTTCCACCAAGAATGTTTTCCACCTTGAAGTGAAAAAAAAAAGGGGAAAGAAAAATTTTTTAAATTGAACTTCAAGGCCCCCCCCGGGGTCACCCATCCATGGAAGGTTGGGCTTAGATACTAACGTCCCTTTCAAAGGCCCAAGGGGCAGGGGTTACAGGCATCACATGGGTATTTTGACCATGGGGCACTTTCTTCCCAAATGCTGAGGTTGAAAATAGCACCTTCCAGGGGAGTACTGAGTATGGGTGAATGGGCCTACATCACATAGTCACCACCCAGTGAGGGGTACATAACCAAACCCCCTATCAACTGCCGGGTCAGGAATCCGGGCTTTACAGGAGGTTTCTGGACCCTGAACTTCAGACCCCAGAGGTGTATCGGGTTTTGCAGGGACACCCCAAACAGCCTTGCAAGTGGATATGACAATAGAAAGCACCCACCATCAAGACCAATGAGGCACACCACAAACCCAATCATCATAGAGCTGTGTTTGGGATGCTTAAATCATGGTTCCATTGTTTGGACTTTCCAGTGGAGCCTTGCAGTACTCTCAGCCACATGTACCCAACCCTCATAGAATGTGCCTTTACACAATATGATCCGGAAACAGCTGCAGCAGGAACAGCAGGGGCAGGGCCAAAACCCCCCCACCATTGCCAAGGCCTGCACAGGCACAGAGTGACTCAGAGGAGGAACAACCTGAGCCTGCCCCAGTAGGCAGAAGGAGGCATGCCCAGTATGCCCTGGCCTGGCAAAGAGCAATGCATAGCACATGCACTGACAAAAAACCCAGGGAATGACACCTCTGATTTAAAAAGAAAAAGGGATGCCAAAAAACACTACCTCAACCATGTATAGGGGTTATGTGCATTGACATAGGAAACCCTCCAGCACCACCCTCAAACGGGGACACCAAGGTAAGTGACTAAAAGCCAGTTGGGGGGGTCACATCCCAACAACAGTCAGAGCCAGCAGAAGGTGTAGACAAAACAAAGAAATGCACAATGGCCTCTGAATGAGTCCTATGGGAAACCCCCACCCCAGGCCTAAAAGAGGGACAACAGCAGGCCAGGAATTTGGATGTAAGATGTGAAGGAAGTCAGAAACCAATATGTAAAAAAAAGGAATCTGTACACCATTGCCTCTAGGCATGGGGGAACTACAGACTGAAATGGAGTCCCCACTACCAGTACAGTCATAAAAAAATTTTCAACTGTCAGGTGTCCCCCCCTTTCTAAACTTATAGTAACAGTCAGGTGTCCCCCCACCCTGTGTAGAAATGTAAAAATCGGGAAATGCTTTTAGGCTGCTCACACCAAAAATCACATCCCAATTTTGGCAAGGCTGCTGATGTCACTCACCTAGAAATACACCTCTGGGAAATCATAGCCCATAATTCCATGGGTCCTGTAACGGGACCCCCTGTAGTGTGAAAAAATAGTTAGGTGGTTTCTAACCCCAGATTGGTGTGGGGAATCTGTGTGTGTTGTTGGTGGGAAAATGCTTTTAGGCTGCTCACACTGGACAATTCACATACCCAACTTTAAGGCTGTGATGTTCACCTAGAAATACACCTCTGGGAAGTCATGAGTAATTTAGGCCTGTAACCATACCCTGTGTGATAAAGTAGTTAGGTAGGTGCTCTGTTTGTGTGTTAATCTGTGTGTGTGTCTAACTGAGTAGGGAAATGCTTTTTGGGCTACTCACAGGAAAATTTAAAAACCCCAACTTTGGCAAGGCTGCTGATTCACTCACCTAGAAATACACCTCTGGGAAGTTACCAGAAATTTTGTACATCCTGTAACTGTTTTTTGTGTTTGGAAAAAGTAGTTAGGTAGGTGTTCCCCCCCTGACAACTGTTGTATTGTCTGTGTGTTTTGACTGAGTGAGAAATGCTTTTAGGCTGCTCACACTCTGTACAAATCCCTCAACTTTGGCTGCTGATGTCACCCACCTAGAAAAAAACCCTCTGGGAAGGTTGTAGCTCAGTAATCTCTGTAGTCCAACTATGCTGTAGGGTGATTTAGAACCATGGTAGGGTTCCATCTCCACCCATGGGAGTTCTAGATGTTTTGTGTGTGTTTCAATGTCTGTGAAGAGAGCAATGCATTGTAGGCTAGTCACCTGCAGTACAGATAAAACATCCTTCTTTGGTAATCCTGCTGATGTCATTCATTGTGAAATACACCTTTGGGGAAGAAGTACTCCAGTAATGTCCATGGCGCATGCTATGACTGCATAGTGCTGTAGCGTAATATACTAGTTAAGTAGGGGGTTCTACTCCCAGGCATGATGTGTGTGTGTGTTGTAACTCATATCCTGTGTAGAGGTGGGTGTGAGTGTGTGACATCTGTGGGCAATGTGGAGGGGGTTTTGCTCATCACTTTTATGGTGGCCCTAATGTCAACCATACAAGGATAACAGATGTAAATTAGCTGAGAGGCTAGGGTGTAAAGCCACATCCATACATGTGGCATCAAGGCCGTCCAATCACAGTTAGCAACCCTACTTTAAGAGCAAAACCCCAACCCATGTGTCATGTGCCTGGCAACAGCCAATATGTGGGTGCCCCCTGTTTGGCCACAAAAACTATGCAGTGATAGCAGTGGGCTACAGAGGCCATGTCACCCTGACCATCCATCTGCCCAAATGTTGAACAGTGCACCTCCATTTTCCCCAATGGACACCTGCACCACCTTTGGTCCCCAATGTGACTCACAAGGACATACCTGGGGACCCCATGCCCTGTATGGACAGATGACACTGGCATCGGGGAATGCTGTTAGCATGCTATCAATGTAGGTGCAGGGTAAATGATCCCCATTACAGTTCCTGCCACAGGTGGCCAAGCTGGCACATCTGATGATAATCTGTGTTCACAACATGGGCCAGACCCCCCAGGTACAGTTCCACATGTCACTGTACATGTATGTGGGAGGTGTACATCCCAACACCATCCATGTCAGGGACTAAGGAACACATACATGGAAAGTGATGCAAAGCATTGGCCACACAAATAGTCACCCAGGTGACTGGATGGGGATGAAATACCCACCTGTGGGGGCAAATGCAGAAACCCCCTGACCCACAATGCAGACCATTGTCATGTGGCCTGATGCCAAGGTATACCCATCCCCTACCTTGTATAGCCTGCTGGCACAATGACCACCACACACCTCAGACATGCACCCATGCATGTCAGAACTGGCACCCTGTGTTTTTGTGTGTTTTTTATGGCGATGTCCACATCCCCCTCACTAAAACCCCCCGGGGGAAAATTGAAGCATGCTGTCTGATGTCCTCCTCATACCCCTTGCCCAAAAGACCCCCTTTCCCATGTGATACCTGCACATTGATGGGGTGGGCAATCCCACTAGTGATGAGTTGCACTCCTGGCCCTCCCAAGTGTGTCTGTGTCCCCCTTGTTGGGGGTTTTTTTCCCCCCCCTTTTTTCCCCCCAACCCCCCCCAAAAATTTTTTTTGGGCCCCCCAAAAAAATTTTTAATTTTTTTTGTGGAAAAAAAACCCCCTTTTTTCTTTTTTTTTTGTTGGGAGGGGAAAAAAATTTTTTTTTCCCCCCCTTTTTTCTTTTTTCCCCCCCCCCCCGGGGGGGGCCCCCCTTTTTTTGGGGAAAATTTTTTAAAAAGGGGGCCCCTTTTTTCCCCCCCGGGTTTAAAAAAAGGGGGTTTTTTGGGGCCTTTTTGGGGGAAAAAAAAACCCCGGGGGTTTGGGGATTTTTTTTCCCCCCCCAAAATTTTTTTTTTTGGTTTGGTTTTTTTCCCCTTTTTTTTGGGGGGCCCGGGGGGAAAGTGCCCGGTTTTCCGGTTTAAACCCCCCCTTTTTTCCTTTTTTTTTTAAATTTTTTTTTTTTTTTTTTTTTTCCCCCTTTTTTTCTGGGGGGCCCCGGGGGTTTTTTAAGGGGGGGGTTTTTTTTTTTTTTGGGGTTTATTGTTTTAAAAAATTGGGGGGTTTTTTTTTAAAAATTTTTAAAATTTTTTTTTTTTTTTTTGGGCCCCCCCCTTTTTTTTTTTTTTTGGGGGGGGGGGGTTGTCTTTTTTTTTTTTTTGGGGGGGGGTGCATTGCCTTTTTTAAAAAAATTTTTTTTGGGGGGGGTTTTTCCCCTTTTTTTAAATGGGGGGGCCCCCCCCTTTTTTTGGTTTTTTAAAAAAAATTTATTTTTTTGGGGGGGGGTGTGTGTATTTATTAAATTTTTTTAAAGGGGGAAAAAATTTTTTTTTTTATGTGGTTTTTTTTTGTTGGTTTTTTTTTTTTTTTTGGGGGGGTGTTTTTTTTTTTTTGAAAAAAAAAAAACCCTTTTAATTTTTTTTGGTTTTTGGGGGGGGAAAAAAAAACCCCCAAAATTTTGGGGGGTTTTTGGGGGTTTTTTGGTTTTTGGGAAAAAAAGGGGGGTTCCTTTTTATATAAATTTTTTTTTAAAAATATTTATTTTTTTATATTTAATATTTTTTAAATATTATTTTTTAAAATTTATATATATATATATTTTTTTTTTTTTTTTTTATATATTTTTATATATATATATATATATATATATTTTTTTTTATATATATATATATATATATTTTGTATATATAATTTTTTTTTTTTTTATATATTATATTTATTGTTTGTTGTTATTTATTTAATTTATTTTAAATATAATTTGAACTGTATTGTTGTTCGGACGTATCCGGGGGGGTTTTGGGGCTTCCACAAGAATGTTATGGGAGGGTTTACGTAGTACAGGCATGTGGACATATGTGTATTTGTTAATCTGCCATTGCTATGTACAGGTGTATGGCCATATATATACCTATATAGATATATATATCTGCTAACATATATATGACTATGTCCGTATATACCTACATATGTACATATCTGCGTACACATATGTAACGTGCTGTATACGTAGACATATAGGTGTTGACACATATATGTGTTGATTTTGACATATGCATGTATATATGTGCATATATATATATATGCTTATAGCTTTAGAAATTACTATATATATATATATATATATATATATATATATATATATATATATACATAGCTAGATATGTTGTATCTGTTTAGATATTAATATATTTACACACACATACACTTAGATGTTGGTATACATTCTCTGTACTGTTGCATGACTGGACTGGATGGTATCATTCTGAAAACATAAAATATCTTAGTATCTGTCATGGCTTAGTGGTAAATCACTTTTGCTATGGAAAGCAGGATCCTGGGTTTGAGCCTAGCAACGGCTGTTTATTTTGTTGCTAGGCAGAACAAAGACCGTTGGATACAGAGTGATTAAGGCACTTTTAAGCAGTTGTGAGCGGGTGTGCACGGGTATGACAATGGTAAGCACTGCTAACCCCTGGTTACACTTACTTATACTCAGTTAGCGTCTACTTTGCTTAATCTGTGTAGGCGATGCTTGCTCCCATGCAAATGCACTTAAACATGCTTACTACTGCTTGTATAGCTTACACCTAAGAGTTAAACATATATCCAACCCAGGTAAGCCTCAATGCATAATTAATTACCCATGGTTCAAACCTTCCAAAACACCCACCCCTACACTTCACTGACACAGCAGTCATCCATTCTCCATTTCGAAACATGGTGTAATCACACCACTACACATTGGCCACTCCCTACTCCTCTGGACCCATTCCATAGGTTGACTCACTCCAAGCATCCTCAGACATCCCAACCTTTTAGTCCACACACATTGGTGAAATGAGTTACCACTAAGACACTATTCCCAATTTTTGGGTTGTCCCACCTGGGACAAACATGTCTTTGTTTCAAGATTAGACTTAGCGGGTCAACACTGTTCCTCCCACTGGTGGTAATCCACCAGTATTTTGAGAAGCAGTGTTTTGGTCAGCCCTCTGCCCATCCTCATTCCCCTGTTCTGTGGTACAGACAACCCAGGGTGGGCATTTTGATGCTGCTGCCCTTGTCCTACCACCCATGGGACAGTGTTATAATGGTTGCTTTTATTAATGACACATGTCTTTCTGTCCAAGTCTTGATATAACCTAAGACAAAAGCGCTACAGGGATACAGGGGCTACCAGTGTTTTCCTTTTGATAATGTTTTATATGCTTATTTTGTCAAACCGTTCATTCTTACTTACATATATATATATATATATATATATATATATATATATATATATATATATAGATAGATATATATAGATATATATATATAAAATATATATCTGTACATTTGTATCTACATACACGCACATACATGTAGATATGTAAATGCATTTCCTGTACTGTGGTATGACTGTGCGGGATGCTATATTTGAGGTAACATCATATTTGTTCATGTCTGCCATGGCTTAGTGGTAAATCACATTGGCTGTGGTGTGCAGGGTCCTGTGTTTGAGCCTTGCAGGGGCAGTTTATTTTGTTGCTGGGCAGGACAAGGGCCGTTGGATACAGAGTGGGTAAGACACTTTTAAGCAGTTGTAAGCGGGGTCTGTGTGGGTTTGCGCGATGTTAAGCAGTAGTAACTTTTGGTTACAGTTCCTTACACTCAGTTACATTCTTGATTGCTTAACCTGTGTAGGCAGTGCTTACCCCCGTGCAAACAGGCTGAAACCTACTCACTGCTGCTTACAAGTGCTTACTCCCGCTTACCCCCGCGCTAATTTCTTTAAAAGAAATTAAAAAAGGGGTGATAGGAAAGTGGTGAAAAAGGGGCACAAAGAGGGAAGGACAGTAGGCAAGGTAGCTAGGGATTTGCAGGAAGGGTGTAGGGAAGGTCCATAGCTGTCCATTTCTTCTACAGCAATGGCTTTGCATATGCAATGAATTTGGAAGTATATTTGGACACTCAAACCCCTGAGAGAGGAGTGATGACAACAATAGTATGCTGTGATGCCAGTTAGAAATGTTTACATGTGTCCAGTGGACATATGTGCGAAATGGACAGCTATGTATGGGCATGCTTTTTTTGCGGGTACAAATTGCCCTTTTCTTCTTTTATTTTTAGGTGAGAGTGGGATGTTGGAGAAGGAGAGTAGGTATGATCAGGGAGGATAGGTTGGGTAGGATGACAGACAAGACATACAAGACATGTACAGGGGCGGCATATGACACATGTGGAGAGGAAACACCTTGGATGGGGAGGGGTGTTTGGAAGTTGCAAGCCCATGAGCCCACAAATGGATACAGTGGGGCTGAGGTCCCCACCCATGGGCAGTCACCACTGCACCTTCACAGACCAGAAGGGGGCTGTGTAGGAGGGGCAGTCTCACCCTCTAGTTGTGCCACTCAGCCCTCAAGCTGGCGTAGGCAGTCGCAAATCTCTCTGTTGAGCTCCCTACACACCACGGCCTGGACCATACCACTGGTGACAGGTTCCTGTCTGCTCCCACTCCCAGGGGGGGCAAGCCCCATCCCCTGTGGTGGTTCCACCCGAAGGTGGTGCAGGGCCAACAGACAAGGAGGTCTCAGGCTGGGCCCCAGATGTGCTGGTGCCTGGTGCCATGGCCAGCTGAGGTGGGACTGGTGGGTCCGCTGGAACCGGCCTTCCCATACAAGCTATGTTGTAGCATGTTTAAGGCAGATATGAGGTAGTAATAGTCAACAGCATTCAGGATTAGTTATGACAGCATGCATAGGTATTCTCATTACTCAGGGCACCAGATATAAAATAGTTGCAGAGCAGGCAGAACGCATGCATATATGGGACAACAGTGACCATTACAACAGCATGCAGGTTTCATTGATGGCAACAGGCCACCAATATGGGAATATTTTAACATGGTGCATGCATAGAAACAGATGTGAATATTTATAAATGAATAGGACATATGTCCCAACAAGGGCTAGGAGTGTAGACATACTGAGTGAGTCATGTAAATCAGTTATTTTTACACATATGGTAGGGGTGAGAGAGAGAGAGTTCAGTTAACAACTAATAAATCCTTGTAGTTTTCACAACATTTGCAGTCATGCAGTGGTCTGTCCCTTACATGTATTATTACACTACCCAATGGCCTTATATTGTACAATGGCATGTTTGTAGATTAGTATGTACCTGTGTCTTACGTACAGGCTTGACAAGATGCAGGTGTTAATGCATCATGTTTTGAGATTGCTCTCATACACTTTGGGTGAGATGCTGAATGACAGGTTTTTTTGCATGTACAGTCTCTGACTATGTACAAGTCTGACTATCAGTTATATGTCATTAACAGCTGCCTACATTTCTTGGATCATCACACTAATTTGTCAGGGGAGCAGGGCAAAAGGCAGGTGATGCGGGCCATTTATCTGGACATACTGGGCAGATTGGAAAAGCTGAGGGGTATGAATATACATACCACTCTCTATTTGAGCATTCTAGCAAAATCTGTACAGTTGTTAAGTGTTAATATGCATACAACTTTCTCTCTGAACATTCTAACAAACTCTGTACAGTTGTGTGGAATGATTATGTATACAACTTACTAGCAGTCCTGGGATTCAAAGCCCTGCTGTGTGTGACAAAAGCATTACAGTTACGATCACTGTACACTATGCTATCAAGCAAATGTTGTGAAGCTTTGCAATGTTTTCTAATATGACTGACCTGTTTGCACTTCCAACATTGTTGTACAGAACTTCTTACACATTTTATCTGCATACCACAGTGTGGGTAACACTGGCTACTACAACTGTACTATTTAATAACTGCAACAGTACAATAACATATGACTGCGGAGTAAATAGAAGCAAGGCAGGGGTTATACCTTTATTTGGAGCATATTACACAATTCTGTATACTGGTACAACACTTTCTGAGACTCTTACATTTATTTGTTATGACAGTATATGCAGGCTATTTACTAACCTGCCACGTGATGCATCCTTTGCAGCCTAGCATCATAGGCTTGGTGGTTTGCAGCACACTCATCTGCTACAGTGATATTTAGCCATACCTATCCATAGTATACACAAGCTAGGCAATTATTCCTTTCTCTCACAAAAAGCAAGAGTCACTCTTGCACAAAGCCACCTCCTCTCAACTCTATTATCATGAAACGCGCAATCTTTACCCAAATCAGACAATGTGACCTAGACAAACTAGAGTCATGCTACAATAAAATAGTCAAGTTTGCTACTAACTCAACCTATAGAACCCATCACTGTGCTGCACTAAAAGAACTAAAATGGCTTGAGCTACCACAGCTACTTAACTATCACCAGCTGGGCACAGCCTACAATATTCTCAAATATCCTGAAAAAAAAACCTCATTATCCAACCTACTTACTATCTATACTACAAACCGATACCTAAGATCCAGTGAAAAATTTCTCCTCTCCATCACCAAGGCTAACAATAATGCAGGGAAAGCGCTCTACTCCCACACCATTGCCAGAAATTGGAACTCTTCTATCTGTGTCCACTGCCCTCCACATCCATATTCAAAAACTCCCTCAAATCGCACCTTCTTAGTACATGGTTATGCCCTTGTATCACATAACCCTACCCATACTACTATTAACTCCCCAAATTCCTCTCTGATCACATGCTGGAGCTCTGATCCCCTGTAGGCTTGGTCATCTGAAAGGGTACTTTTAACTGTAGAATCGTACTTGATATATTTTCTTTTCTTTCCAAAGTATGACTGACATTGTCTTTTTACACATGTTCTATATCTTTTACCTGGAGTGTTTTTATTAATTGTTGTTATATTACTATGCTCAGCATACATGATGTAACCTGTTTTGTGTATTATGCTGGATGTACTGTATTTGTATAACTTGATGTTGGAGCTTTTCTCCCCTGGCCTCCACTGAAAATGGACCTGGTCCAGTCGGAATTTCCCGGTTAACAAATGTAAAATAAATAAATAAATACTTAGTGGAAGGAATACTTACTCAGTTCTGGGGCATTCTGCATCTGCCTTGCTTCCTGGATCCACTGTTCCAGGACATCCCCCCTCTGCCGCTTCATGTCTGCATGGTGGTGCCTGACCTGCTCACCAGTCCGGGGGATACCTGTGGCACTAGTGAGGTCACGGGTGAGACTGTCCCAGGCCTCCGTTTTGTACTGCGAGCCCTGGTACTGACCCTGCAGTAGTCTCCTGTCATGGTGCTTTACCAGGAGCCATACCATGAATTTGGACTCCTGGATGCCCCAGCACTGTGCTCTAAAGCAAGTGCCTTCTCCCACTCCAGCCATTATGCTTGCAGGGGGATGCTACAACCAGTTATGAGCCGTATTCCCACCTCTTCGGTTTAAGTAGGTCCTGATTCCCACACTGCTTACACTTACTAAGTTGGGCTGTGATGAGGTTAGCATTGCTTATTGGTTATCTAGCATTATATTTGTCTTTTGGCACCAATTTATTATTCATTACAGGTTATATCTGTGTCTGGTATCCATGATTCATGTGTACATGCACAGTATGGGGTCCTGGGGACTTCAAACCTTTATTACCTCAACTCTATCTTTACTGCAGTACTCCAATTCACATATTTATGGTCTGTGGTGGGTTATAGAACATCACACTGTACATAGATTCAGTTCACATGTTTGATTTTCCTGTGGTGAGGATTAGTTTGCTGATACCTCCTTTATATGTATTGTTATGATTGCTTAGTGGTTAACTACTGTGACTGTGATGTACAGGGTCCTGAATTCTAGCCTTACAGAGGCTGTTTATTTTGTTGCTGGGCAGAACATGGGACATTGGGTACAGAGTGATTAAGGCACTTTAAAGCAGTTCTGAGCAGGTGTGCACTGGTTTGCACTGAGCTAAGCAATGCTAAACTCCAGTTACAGTTTCTTATACTCGGTTAGCTTCTACTTTGTTTAATCTGTGTAGGCAATGCATAACCCCGTGCAAATGCACTTAAACACGCTTACTGGTGCTTATATATACTTACTACTGCTTATTTATGCTTAAACCTGCTTACTAGTGCCTTATTCATTATGACACTAACACTTTAATTAATTAAATTAAGTAAACGTTTAATGCAGTACTTCAGTTCACATTTACATGTTATTATGTAGGTGATACAATAAAAGGATGTTAAAATATGTTCATATACACATTCCACATGGAAAATGATATGTGTTGCAGTAGGACTCGAACCAGGAATGCCTGTTCGTGATGCGGATGCTCAGACCACAACACTATTGACGTTAACGTTGATTCTGCATGTGTTTTTCTATTTGGATGATTTTGACGTGTAAGCTATGCTAAGCAAAGGGCAGTGACGTGCAAACATGCTGCGCTTTGCTTGCACTTTCAATAATGAAGAGATACAACAGTAACATAGGGACAAGGGGAATGTAAATGTAATAGTTCTAGGGGCAGGGGCTCAACATTCAAATATGTGCTTGTGTGTTTACACCTTTGATTTTATTTTAGTGTTTGTGGACACTTTTGTATGCTTTGCGGACACTGACATATTGCTTACTATTAGAGGCAGGCTCTAATAGTAAGCAATGTAGGTTGTGTAACTGTGGGGGCATGTTTAAGCCTCCGTAAAGCACTTAAACACACCCCCTGGTCTCACACACATTTCCTGTGCACGTCGAGGGTGCGGCAGCGCGGCCTCATAAATATTCATATGGTGCTGCTGCACCATCTCTGAGGAGGACGCTCGGCACAAGGCTAAAACCATCCTTGCGCCGAGCTTCATGAATCCCGGGGATAATCATGAATATTTATATTACATAAAGATACAATTAAAGTATTCGATGTCACCATTGTCATAACAGGTAGAATTACTATTATTGATGTAAGATGGAGAGAACATGTTATGAGAATTATTGTAATATATGGATATGTAATAAGAAAGAGAGCCATAGAAGAGATGTTTAGAAAGATAATACAATATGTAGCAGTTAACATGGAGATAATTGTAGTAGAAGATGTTAATTGCAACTTAAGACAGCAAAACAAGAAGACATGATGTTAAACAGGTAAAGGATATTCTAAAATGCAGGCAATTAAAAATATGGAATTTAGAGACTTGGATGTATAAAAGAAGTGGAAAAAATAACAGAAATAGGTTATGTTTGTTGTCAGAAAGTTTAGTAATAGTTAAACAAGGAGTGCTATTAACAGGTTTTTCTGACCACAGGGCAATTTGGATTATAATAAAGGGAAATGATGTCTGTGTACAAACCAATTTGTCCGGGGACATCTTCGGGAGAGGGTCAGGTATGAATTGTAATGGGAGTTAAGATGGTAGTGGAAGAAAGTTAGTGTGGTGGGGATGGAAGGGCTAAATTGGAAAGTAGAAGGGTTGGGAAGAAATGAGGTAAATGCAATAGGAGTGTTGGGAGGAAATGAGGTAAGTGCAAGGAGGGGCTTAACTGGTTTTGTGTGGGAGTAACTGGGTAAGCGATCAGATTTTGGCATGAACTTGCTAGGGCAAGTTCTACATCCAATGCGACCAGTAGGTACTTCTGGTGCAGGTAGGCCTTGCGTTAACAATGGTTTGGTATTGGGGTTGTGGGTCTACTTTACATTACCAAAAGTCCGTAATATCAAAAATGAATTGGCCAAGATGAGAATAATGAAACTTAAAATATCAAACCGCATAATTTTTCCCAGGGCAAGTAAACACTTGCCCAACATGGGGAATAATGCCCTTCCCCCACTTTAGTGTGATCCCAGAGTTGATATATTTAGTTGGGGGGCTGTGGGGGGTGTAGCTCTCCATCTAAGTGGGTTTCAGATAGTACAGTGTGTTATAGTGTAGTTTTAGGCAAGTGTTTACTTACCCTGGGAAAAATGATTTGGTTTGGCATTTTAAGTTTCATTATTCTCATCTTGGCCAATTCATCTTTATCGTTATGGACTTTCAGTAATGTAAAGTAGATCCTGGGTAGTAAGTTAAGTGAGTGTTTTTTTTTTGGTAGTATAACATCTAGGGGAGGGGAATATTGGTAGTATAACATCCATGGGAGGGGAATAGTTCAGAGGGATTGTGATAGCATGGTTGGACATTGGATACGGTTAGAAGATGAAGGGAGCTTTTAGATAGCTGCTTCAGTAACATTCTAAAGTTCTTTGACTGTAATGGTAGCTGTTGGTTCACTGAATTATTTGAGGTATTTTTGTGGAGGGGTCTGTAGTTTGTATGTGGAGTGCGGGATGCTGCGTTTGCTCTGTACCATGGCAGGTTCTTTGTTTCGGTCTTGCTGCGAGCGCAGGGTTCATTTTAGTAGGATTGTGGTTTGGTGTAATGGTTATGATGGTTGTTTTGAAGATACATGCTATAGGACTTGATCATGACTTTTATTTTGTGGGAGTTCACATTTTGTTTTTCTTTTCATGTAATATTTGGTTAAGGAACATCCTTGGAAGCAACCGTTGGTGGTAGAGTAGTAATGGCAGTATGTTGCCACTGAGATGCTCCTCTCAGGAGAGGTGCATGTTTTTGCTGGCTGAGATATGAAGGTAGTAATGGTTGGGTGCTGTGCATGCACATTAAGCAGTAATGGCTATGAGAAGAAGGTTTGGGAGTCTCATGGTGTTGTCTGTAGTTTTTTCAGTTCAGATTTTGCTGAATTATACTTCCCAACTGTACAGATTTTCTCAGAACATCCAGATTTGTGCCTTACAATTTTAATCTGTTTCTCATACAATTGTGGTTTTCTGACAAGTCATTAGCAAAACATTAAGGGTTAAAGTAAAAAAAAAAAAAAACAATATATATATATATATATATATATATATATATATATATATATATATATATATATATATATATATATATATATAAATAAATAAAAATAATGACAGGAACTCAAGCTTTAGACCTTATACCTTCAGGAATTTCATGCTAATGTAAAATCTGCTATTCTATCAATTTTCTAAATTTATAAGA
Organism: Protopterus annectens; assembly: GCF_019279795.1. Classification (NCBI taxonomy): domain Eukaryota; kingdom Metazoa; phylum Chordata; order Ceratodontiformes; family Protopteridae; genus Protopterus; species Protopterus annectens. The sequence goes on from NC_056737.1 coordinate 538,049,488, forward strand.
GCTATGTTTAAAAAGGGTCTGTGTTGATAATGTCCAGATTTTTGGCTCATGCTTTGGTGTGTTCCTCATGGAGTTTGTAGTTTTTCTGGTTGGTCACTGGAGTGATCTGAGGATTGGAGATATTAGGTGATGATGTGTGTTTCAGTTCAGACTTTGGTTCCTTTAGAGAATGGGTGTTGGGGTAGATCCTGTTACACTGGCAACTTTCTAAGCTTGTAGGATAATGACAGTCATTTGAGTTTCATATTCCATATCCTTCAGAACTATATGGTAATTCCAGACCTTTTATTTTAGCAACTTTTTAAGTTTTTAACAGTGATATTTAAAGTGTGTCCTTATTTTTGGGGCTTTGTCCCCCCATTAATTTTGACTTTGTGCAGGTTTTATGCTATGAGGTTGACAGCTCTGCTGACGATCAAGGTTACTATTACAAGTAACCATGGACTAGGCATGCACAGATGGTGGCAGCAATATGCTGTAATATTTAGACAAGTGATATTGCTTGATATGAGTTTGGCATGTGGGGGATATCTTTCATAGAACGTGTGCTTGCCATGGCTCCTGCTTTCCATGCACAGTACTATCAGTAACACAAATGCACTGGCACTCTGAATGTTTATCACCCTTCTCAGCACAAGTCAATAGCACTCTCCCTTGGAAGAGGATTAGAACCACATATATTAGTGTGCCATTCTCTTTTCTCTGAACTGTGGAAAGTTATGGGTTGGGGTCAAGTAATTGTGCGATTGTTTGTACGTTAGGGTTAGGGGCTGGTTAAGTGAGTTAGGGTTAGGGCATGGGTTAGGCGTCTGTGTGATAGTGACAGACTTTAGGGTTAGGGGCGGTTTAAGTGAGTAGGGTTAGGGATCGGGTTAGGTGAGTGTGCAATAGTGACCGACCTTAGGGTTAGGGTTTGGGTTAAGGTAAGTGGGTAGATAGTAGTGTATGTTTAGTTTAGTGTAGCATTAGATGTAGGAATTTAAGTGTATGTGTGTGGTTGCTGTTTGTTTGATGTGCTTGTGTTGTGTGTATGTATTTCGGAGCAGTGAATTTTTTCCATGGGAAAAAATTCGCTGTTCTGAATGTTCGATATTTTCATGTTTAGATGTTTTGGGGCCAATGAAATAACGTTCGCTATTTTCATCTTTCGATAACGTGATATAAACGCTTTCATTTCAAAGATGGACATGCTGTGAACACACTGGTTTCCCTGTTTGGTGAGAGAAGGGACCAAATTAATTTTCAGGTAGTTATTTTGTTTGATGAGCAGCAGGGAGCCAAGAGAGAGCAAGAGAGAGCAATGACTAAGGGGAAGGAACAAATATGTTTTTTTTTGTTTTTTTTTTACCCTTCCTGTAGTGGATAATGTTCTGATTAGATAACTTTCATCTCTTTCATAGAATCTACAGTTGTCTTTTCTTTTGCAGATGACTAAAGTGCAGAGTTTGGCCTGAAGAAAGTGCATTCAACAGGAGACAGATGCTGGACAGGTGATAGATGCTGCTGTTGTGGATGTTCCAGCTGTTGCAGTGGTGCGCAGTGAGGTCACAGGTAATAATACTCTGTTAGAGGCTCACTTATGCATGTGCCAGATGGTGCAGTTTGGGAATTGTGTGAGTAAAGCAGGTGGTATGGCTGAAAAAATGACAGAGGTTTATGGGCCCCTTTCTGGTGAAGGGGACAGTTTCATGAGGAGGCTTTTTGCTGATGAGGAGGGTTTAGGGTTGATTATGAGGAGTTTGGAGTTGTTCATGGGTGGAGTGGAGTTACAGCAGCATGAGGCTCGGTCAGATTTTGGGATCTGGCCAGATGATTGGTTAGCTAAGCAGGATCTGGGGCAAGGGAAAAGGGGAGTCTTTTGACCACCTCTCATATCACTTATAGTTAAAGGAAATAATCTGTAAGGGGACGTTTGTCGATATTGTGACTTAATTGATGTGGATGGGGTTCGTTGTTTGATGGAATCGGAAATTGCAAACAGAAACTTTTGGTGGCTTTAGTGACCTTGGGGTATAGGACGATAGGTGGACTGTGGCCAAGGGCATGGGGACAACTGGGTGTTAGGCATCATTTATTACATGGTGGTTTGGTTGGAGAAGGATAGTGGTTTTGGACTGAACACACTTGGCTTATTTTTTCACGGTCTGTGAGGCACAGCATCTGTGGGCAGGGAATGCCTGGCTGTGGTATACTTGGGGGTTTTGGAAGTGGAAGATAGTGGATCAGTTGCCACACTGGGATGTGAGACATCCCGAGATTTGGCTAGCCACCATGATTGATAGACTTAGAGCTGATAGCAGGGGGGTTATGTTAAGGGGTCAGGAAGGGGGTATGCTTGTCCTTTAATGGTGGGGTGTTGCTTGTGGGTGGTGTGTCGATTTTCATACACCCATTCAAAGTGTGCGGGTACACATTCAGGTGTGCACATTGGTTCATTTGAGTTTGCAGTGGCCTGAATCAGGTGGGTTACTTTTATAATTTCCTGGTTCAGGGTAGCCAGTGTAAGGGAAATGTTTGGGGGTGGAGAAGGGGAGGTATCCTTTCATGGGTCAAAAGGAAGATCAGGAGATGCATTTTCTCATTAATGTACAGGTATTGTCAGCTGCTCATGCTGTTTCCTGATTCAGGCATTCAGAGCACAGAGCACTGTGTCCCATTTATAGGTATTTGACACACTCATTTTTAAATATTTGATATTCACACATACAAACACTCTTGGAAAAGACTGGCAGCAATTTACCTGCTATGTCCTCTTTCGCAAATTACAAGGTAATGGCTGCCACCAATCATATACAACAATTCTCTTCAAAAGGGGTGTTCATTTATATTTTATAAAATAAATATTAATATAAATGGTAGCATGTAATCCACGCAGTAAGACTTTTTGGAGTGGCCTTGGTGTTATCACAATAAGAATAAACACTCTCAGGTTACTAAAAGTACTTCCTAAATAACCAGCCACAATAAAAACGTAGTACAATAGTTAATAACAAATAAAATAAAATAAAAGGATAGACTTCGCACTGATTGTAGAAAAACTCTAACAATCTAACTATAGTTCCCAAACTATCTAAAGATTAACTGTCCTTGTCTAACTTAAATAACTCGGCAAGGCAAGATGATACTTTTATTTCTGCAAGGCAAAATAAGAATATATGTCCACTCTTCAGGCTGTTGTCTGGTCCTCAGATACCGGAATAGCAACTTCTACTACTTCTGCTGAACAGGTCTGGAAAACTCTGAGTGACAACTACTGATCTGGAAAACAACAACCACTGGACTAGTCTGAAAACAAGTGCAACAACTAAATTTTAACTGATTCAGCACTGACTCAGTGAAGAAAATATAGAAGTCAAAGAGCAGGAACAGATGCTGGAATGTTCACATAATATAGAAAGAAATATAGAAGAGTAACATGTCAAACAGATTGAAGCACAAGTAAATGAAAAAAAATAGTAGAAAAAATTAAAATAATGAAAGAGAGGAATTGATATAGGAAACAAGTAAAGATGAATATATAAATTGGAGACTGGAAAAGGGAGAAAAGAACTACATAGGAAAAAGGGTGAAAGATAGAAAAAGAAAGTGTAATTGTGAAAGAAAATAAACATAAAATGTAGACGTGGTAGGGGTCAATAAACTTATATAAGAAGAAAGCTGAAAGTTTTGGCTATAAATGTTAACAGTATAAAGAATATTAAAAAAAGAATAGTCATTTGGAATGGTGTGTATCTCTTGATATGCATATAATTATACTAGAAGATACAAGAGTATTAACAGAAGAAGAAAAATTACAAACAGAACAGTTATGGGCTAGTAATATTATTTGGAACATGGGAAAAGATGCATGTTCCGGAATAAATTAGCTTTGTCATGAAACAATAAAAGTTTTACCTTATACTATTGTAGAATTAGGTAGAGTAACAGTGATAGATGTAAGGTGGAAAAAGATGTGTAGAATTATTGCAATATATGCAAATATTACAAAGAAAGACAAGTATTATGTAGAAATGAATATGGAGATAATATTAGCAGAGGATTTTAATTGTGACATAAAAAAAGAAAGAAAGAAGGAAGTGATGTTAAGATTATCCCCCGGATTCACTAATCTTCTGTGCAGGACTAGCTTAGTCCTGCATGGAAGTGCCTGTTTAGGAGCAGGATGGCAACGTGGGATGCATATTAATGAAGGCACGCTGCCCGAGCACCTAGGCTTATACAGAGCATGTACGTGTGCAGGGGGCGTGTCTGAGAGCAGAGCTCTCAGAATAAACACACCCCTGCAATGTAGAATAGCAGAAAGTGGTAAGAAATGAGTGAGATCACTCATAGGTGTCCACATATCTCCACCAACAGTTCCCCATGTGTACAACAGCAACAGTACATAAAAAGTAAATGAAGAAACCCTTGTATTTATTTTTTTAATAAATCCAAGTACAGCTAACCATAAGTGCACGGGTGTGCCCACTGCTTAGCTAAGGTTAAAGCGGCTTAAAAGGCTGAAGATGATAACAAAGAAGATATATGCCAATGAAGCAGCACAGCAATAGTGTAGTGGGCAGAGCATCTGCCTAATGAGCAGGCATTCTCAGTTTAAGTCCCACTACAGCACAGTCTATTTTACAAGGCAAAGCATGTTATAACCAATATTTTTGTTGCAAACCCCACTAAATAACATACTAGAGTATGCAGGAAATGCACATGTGAAATGTCAGTGTCATAATGAATAAGACACTAGTAAGCAGGTTTAAGCACAAGTAAGCAGTAGTAAGTATATGTAAGCACTAGTAAGCGTGTTTATGTGCATTTGCACAGGGGTAAGCACTGCCTACACAGATTAAGCAATGTGGAAGCTAACTGAGTATAACAAACTGTAACCGGAAGTTAACAGTGCTTAGCTCCACGCAAACACTCGCACACCCACTTACTACTGCTTTAAAGTGCTTTAATCACTCTGTATCCAACAACCAGTATTCTGGCCAGCAACAAAATAAACACCCTCTGCAAGGCTTGATCCCTGTACCCTGTACACTAAAGTCACAGTAGTTAACCCCTAAGCCATCACAGCAGAACATAATATTGAGATTTCAACAAACAAATCCTCACCATAGAAAAATCAAACTGAACATGTGAAATGAATCTATGTACAGTGTGATTTTGTATAAACTGCTTCTTCTTCTTTCGGCTTTTCTTAGTTAGGGTCGCCACAGCAGAACTCCGGTCCGCTAATGATTGGCAGTAGATTTTTATGGTGCTGAGGTGCCAGCCCGATGCCCAGCCTTCAAAGAAGGCACGCACATTTACGCATGTCTTTCGAATGCCACTTGACCACGGGGAGGACATGCAGACTCCACACAGAAGGTGTTCCAGCCGAGAATCGAACAAGAGAGCCTCTTGCTACATAATATACATATGTGAACTGTAGTACTGCAGTAAGGGCAGATGTGAGGTGTTATTGTAATAAAGTGTTGAAGTCCCCAGGACCCCATACAGTGTACGTACACATGAATCACAGATACCAGACACAGATATAACATGTCACAAATAATAAATCAATGTCAAAAGGGAAATATAATGCTACTTAAATATTAAGCAATGCTAAGCATTGCACAGCTCAGCTTACATGGTGTAAGCAATGTGTAGGCCGGCTTACTCAATCTGCCCAGTGTTATACCCCTTTAAGCAATGCCAGCATTAGGTAAGCAGGTGTGTCCATAGCTTAGCCTTTTCAAAACCATCCAATCAAGGGAAAGTGTGGGAAATTAGGTGTATTTAAAACCCACAGGTACAAATAATTCCCATAACTGGTTGCAGCTCCCTACTGTAGGCAGAATGGCTGGAGTTGGGGAAGGCACTTGATTTAGAGCACAGTGCTGGGGCACCCAGGAGTCCAGATTCATGGTATGGCTTCTGGTAAAACACCATGTGGAGAGACTACTGCAGGCCAGTACCAGGGCTCTCAGTATAAGGTGGAGGCCTGGGACAGTCTCACCGGTGACCTCACCAGTGCGACTGGTATCCCCCGTAATGGTGAGTAGGTCAGGCATCACCATGCTGACCTGAAGTGGCGGAGGGGTGATCTCTTGGAGCAGTGGATCCAAGAATCAAGGCAGATGGCTGATGCCCCAGCACTGAGTAAGTACCCATTCTAATACGTAGATAATGATTGCCTAGCTTGTGTATACTATGGATAGGTAATGGCTAAATATCACTGTATTTCTCTGACAGCTGCAGATGAGCGGGCTGTGAACCAGCAAGCCCATGCTGCTAGGCTACAAAGGCTGTATTGTGAGGCAGGTTAGTAATAATCTTGCATGTACTATCATAAGAAATAAATATAACAGTTCTAGAAAGTGTTGTACCAGTATAAAAAGGTATTGTGTATGGGATGTACTGAATAAACCAGACAATATGGCAGGAAGACTGTCATATAGTTTGTGTGTAAATAAAGATGTAATATCTTGTGAATAAAAGTATAACCCCTGGAGTGCTTGTGTACATTCTGCTTTCATATGTTGTTGTAGTGTTACATTCTATAAATAGTACTGTTGTATTAAGCAGTGTAACCACACTGTTGAACGCAGTTAAAATGTGTAAGAAGTTCAGTATAACAATGTTGGAAGTCCCAAGAGGTCAGTCATATAGAACAACTGAGGGAGACTTAGAAAGAATCCATTTGAATGCTTCACACCAGTTTCCTGATAGCACAGTGTACTGTGATGGCAATTGTAATATTTTTACCACACACAGCAGGGGTTTGAATCCCGGGAATGGTAGTAAGTTGTATGCATAATCATACCCCACAACTGTACAGAGTTTGTGAGAATGTTCAGATAGAAAGCTGTATGCATAATTAGACCCAACAACTGTACAGACTTTGCTAGAATGTTCAGATAGTACGCTGTAAGCATAATCATAACCATCAACTGTACAGACTGTGGCAGAATGTTCAGGTAGTAAGTTGTATGTATAGTCATACCCCTCAACTGTTCTGATCTGTCCAGCATGTCCAGATAAATGGCCCAAATCTGCTGTCCGGTAACCTGTTCCTCCCGACAAATCAGGGTGATGATCCAAGAAATGTAGGCAGCTTGTACTGACTTATAATGGATAGTCAGACCTGAACATAACAAGAGAATGTATATGAAAACAAACCTGTCATTGTAGCATCTTACCCAAAGTGTATGACAGCTATTCCAAAATATGTCACATTAACACCTGCATCCTGTCAAGCCTTGACCAGAGTATGTGTACAATAACGGATTGTTAGGTATGTGTATAACATCAACATGGAATATGAGAGTATGTGTAGTATTTGTCAGGTAGTGTTAAATATTTCTCCACAGCTATAACAAGTAAGAGGTGTAGACTGTAGTTACAACACAGTTCACTCATATACTTGTCTACAAGCATGGAATCTGAGAGTATGTGTAGAATCTGTCAGGTAGTGTTAACAAAGATTTTCCCCACAGCTATAACAGGTAAGAGGTGTAGACTGTAGGTACAACACACTTCACTTATATACTTGTCTACTAGCATGGAATCTGGGAGTATGTGTAGAATTTGTCAGGTAGTGTTAACAATGATTTCCTCAACAGCTGTAACAGGTAAGAGGTGTAGACTGTACGTAAGACACAGTCCATATAGATACTAATCTACAAACATACCTTTGTACAAAGTAAGGACATTGGGTAGTGTAATAATACATGTAAGGGACAGATCACTGCAGTGACTAAGAAAGTTGTGAAACTACAGGGATATATTAGTTGTTAATTGACCTCTCTCTCACCCCCACCATATGTGCTACAATAACCTAATTACACACCTCAATGGGTGCATGTACACTCCAAACTTTTGTTGGGACATATGTCCTATTGGTTTATAAATAGTCACATTTTGTTCTGTGCATATGCCATGTTAAAATACTCCCATATTGGTGGCCTGTTGCCATCAATGAAACCTGCATGCTGTTGTAATGGCCACTGTTGTCCCATATATGCATGTGTTCTGCCCGCTCTGCAACTGTTGTAAATCTGGTGTCTTGGGTTAATGGGAATACCTATGCATGCCATTATAACTAATCCTGAATGCTGTTGACCGATATCTTTCTTAAAACTGCAATACCATAGCTTGTATGGGAAGGACGGTCCCAGTGGACCCACTTGCCCAGCCTGGGACCTCCTCCTTCGTTCGCCCTGCACCACCTTTGGGTGGAACCACCACAGAAGATGGGGCTCAGCCCCCCGGGAGCAGGGGCAGAGAGGTACCTGTCACCCACCGTCAAGTCCAGGCCGTGGTGCATAGGGAGCATGACAAGGAGATTTGAGACCAGCAGTGCCAGCTTGAGGGCCACATGGCACAATTAGCAGGTGAGCCTGCCCCTGCTACCCAGCCCCCAGCACAGCCACCTTGGGGGCTGTGAAGGTGCAGTGGTGACTGCCCATGAGTGGGGACCTCAGTCCTGCTGTTTCCATTTAGGGCCTCATGGGCTTGCAACTTCCAAACAACCCTCCCCATCCAAGGTGTTTACCCCCACATGTGTCATACACTGCCCCTGTATGCATCTTGTTTGTCTTGTCCGTTAACCTACACAACCTACCTCCCCAAATATACCTACTACCCCTACCCAACATCCCACTCTCACCTGGAAAAAAAAAAAGGGCAATCTGTTCCCACAAAAAAATCTCACCCCATACAAAGCTGTACATTTTGCACACTTGTCCACTGGACACATGTAATCTGGTCTAATTGGCATCACAACAAATTATTGTTGTCCTCACCCCACCCAGTGGTTTGAGTGTCCAAATCTACCTCCAAAGTCAGTGCATATGCACAGCTGTTGCTGTAGAAGAAATGGGCAGCTATGGGCCTTCCCTACACTCTTCCTGCACATTCCTGGCTATTTTCCTTACTGTCTTTCCCTCTTTGTGTCCCTTTTTTCACCACTTTCCTATCAACCTCGTTTTCTTTTCTTTTAAAGAAATTAGCACGGGGTTAAGCCAGAGTAAGCACTTTCAAGCAGCAGTAAGCAGGTTTAAGCTTTTTGCATGGAGGTAAGCACTGCCTACACAGGTTAAGCAATTCAGAAGCTAACAGAGTATAAGAAACTGTAACCAGAAGTTAGCAGTACTTACCGCCATGCAAACCCATGCAAACCCACTTACAACTGCTTTAAATTGCCTTAATCACTGTGAATCCAACGATCTATGTTTTGCCCAGCAACAAAACAAACAGCCTCTGCAAAGCTCAAACCCATGACCATGCACACCATGATTTACCACTACTCCATGACAGTTGTACATTACCCTGATGTTTTCACAAACATATCATCCAGCACAATCATTCAACAGTACAGGAAATATAGTAATATCATACCACACAACTTCTTAATGCAGCAATTATGGACAAAGTGTGCCAGAATGTGGGTACAAATAGGGATATATGTCAAATATTGTTCTTATACACTTAAAATGTTGAAAGTTAAACAGTTACATGTATTAAAACATATTTTGAAGGAGTTGAAGTCAGGCACAGAAATGTGTCGTCATTAGTTACTGACTTCAATCCTGAGATCATCCATGACAATTGCCAAAAGAATGAGGTACAGGCCAAAATTATGAGTCAGACATACATGGACATATGGACAAATATATATATATGTGTATATATATATATATATATATATATATATATATATATATATATATATATATATATGTGTATATATATATATATATATATATATATATATATATATATATATATATATATATATATATATATATATATATATATATATATATATATATATATATATATATATACAGATAGAAATGTGTGTAGTATTTCCACATGGGAACAACATCCTGAACCACTCACTACAACATAACTGACCATATGCACTGTTAATGAGGATGGGGGCTCAAATGACGGCTACCTGGTAATTAGTGCTATGTTACCCCTCTCTCCACAGCCCTAACAGGTATGCTGTTCAATCCAATATCCAGCACATGCAGTTCTTGACTCCAGGGCCCTCCACAACACAGCTACAATGGTTTGACAGTAAGCCAATTTACCTGCAAAATGTCAGGCCAATGTCTGTAACATATCATGCAGAAAAGTCATTCCACTGTAGGGAATGTACAATGTGGAAGGAGTACACATTACAATGGTCCAGATATGCACACACATCCATACATTGACAAATATATTCAGGTATATATATATATATATATATATATATATATATATATATATATATGAGATATATCTAGGTATATTTGTTGCAACATACCCTTATGCAGGAATAAGACATCAGAAACACAAATGGATGTAGCCATGTACTGATAGCACGCAACAGACAGACTGCCAGTGATATAGCTAGGACAAGACCTGTGTGGTACACAGACAAAACCTAACAGACAATCCACTGGTCATCATGTGGATAGGCCCACATTTGAGAGCTATGCAGACAGACTGCATTCCATCCTAAACTACTATGTACACATAAACACTGGAAGACCAGCAATATACAATGCACACACTAATCACACTGTCTGTAGGTGTGGAACCTTATACAAATGTGTAGTTGGCCTGTGTCTGCAAGTCCTGCTGTAAGAGGTATTGCTACCTGCTGTCTGTAACACTGCTGCTCACATACAGGAAGGATGTCCTCCATACTGGAAAGGTTAAGGGACAACTCCCACATGAGTCAGTATTTTATAGTACTGGGTTGCCATGACAGTGGTTATCCGAAGTACTACACAGCAGGCTGCATGCAGTTAGCAACTGGTGCACACTGATTGGTGCAGAGCCCATCACCTGATCATGTGCATCACCTACAAAAGCCATGCTGCAATCTATTCAAACCAGCTCAATCCCTCTAGTGGAAAGAGAGACAGAGAGAGAGAAAGAGAGACAAAAAAAAAAACATAAACAACAGAAAGTTGTTACAGCTGTCAAAAAAACATTAACAGGTATGTAAAACATATATGTATTTAACTGAATGAAGTATGTGGTATAGAATAACAGGCATATGATGTGGAATGATTTATATGTGCCATCAGTAGTTGTTCCTGTAATGATGTTCTGCTGAATAACTGCTCTGGACAATACTGTCTGTCCCTGTAGGCAGTGGGACATACCTGTTAACTGTGCGGATCAGCAATGAATGACAAAGATGTAAGCCATAATATCTGGGCTTGGTATATTACTGTGGGCAATAGCTGGTGGTGGAATTACTGCTGTCATGATAGACACATGGGTGTCAGAGCACACCACTTGCAGGACAGTCATGTTAATGTGTAATGTAGCATGCACAAATGCCTTAGGTGTATAATAGGCTTACCTGCAATATATCACCATATATACCACCCTAATGTTAGTCTGTGTTCACATGTGACACCTGTTTGTGTTGCAGCAAGGCAAAACAGTGCAGCTGTGAAGGAAAGAAAGTTACAGAATGTGGACCAGATGTCTGTTTGCACCCCACATATAGGCAAATATATGTGTGATGTATAATTAGACGTGTATGTCTCTATAGATATACAGACACTCATATAGATATAGGTATGTAAACAACCCACAATATATATCTTCACACACACACACACACACACACACACACACACACACACACACACACACACACACACACACACACATAACATAATTCTTCTACATTAGTATACATATATATATATATATATATATATATATATATATATACACACACACACACACACACACACACACACACACACACACACACACACACACACACACACACACACACATAACATAATTCTTCTACATATGTATATATACATATATATGTAAATACATGTCCCCTTCCATGATATGTGTGAGAGAACATCACACATATCAATATACAGCATATATATAGAGCAGTACATGGGTGCAAAATAGACTTTGATGTGTGGTGTGTAACCCATGTTGGAAACACATCACATTTGTTTGTGAAGGTGGGATTTGTATGTTGGTGAAGGCTAGTAGGCAAATTGTGGTATGTTGATTGGGTCTGAAGACAGAAAAGGCAGCATACAGGGCTGGTACATGGCACATGTGGCATGTAGGTACTGTGGATGGGGAGTGTTGTTTGGAGTGTGTACGCCATTGAGCCCCCATATGGAAGCAATGAGACCAAAGTCCCCACCTTTGGACAGTCACAACAGCATCTACATGGTCATAAAGGTGCCTAGGCTGTGGGCTGTGCAGGAGGAGCAAACATGTCCACCCTGTGTATGTGTATGTGTATGTGACCGACAAGTCAAATAACCGACATCGCAAAACACGGACGTTTACCAGGTAACGGATGCAAATTCGCTACTCATGCCTACCATGGTTGCATGACACTGCCACACTTACTAAACCATGGTAGGTATGAGTAGTGAATTTGCATCCGTTACCTGGTAAACGTCCGTGTTTTGCGATGTCGGTTATTTGACTTGTCGGTGAAGTCACTGTCGATGTTTTGAGTTGTCGATTAACTCATAGGGACCTATATATATATATATATATATATATATATATATATATATATATACAGATAGAAATGTGTGTAGTATTTCCACATGGGAACAACATCCTGAACTACTCACTACAACATAACTGACCATATGCACTGTTAATGGGGATGGGGGCTCAAATGACAGATACCTGGTAATTAGTGCTATGTTACCCACTTCTCCACAGCCCTAACAGGTATGCTGTTCAATCCAATATCCAGCACATGCAGTTCTTGACTCCAGGACCCTCCACAACACAGCTACAATGGTTTGACAGTAAGCCAATTCACCTGCAAAATGTCAGACCAATGTCTGTAACATATCATGCAGAAAAGTCATTCCACTGTAGGGAATGTACAGTGTGGAAGGAGTACACATTACAATGGTCCAGATATGCACACACATCCACACATTGACAAATATATTCAGGTATATATATATATATATATATATATATATATATATATATATATATATACATATATATACACGAGATATATCTAGGTATATTTGTTGCAACATACCCTTATGCAGGAATAAGACATCAGAAACACAAATGGATGTAGCCATGTACTGATAGCACGCAACAGACAGACTGCCAGTGATATAGCTAGGACAAGACCTGTGTGGTACACAGACAAACCTAACAGACAATCCACTGGTCATCATGTGGATAGGCCCACAGTTGAGAGCTATGCAGACAGACTGCATGCCATCCTGAACTACTATGTACACATAAACACTGGAAGACCAGCAATATACAATGCACACACTAATCACACTGTCTGTAGGTGTGGAACCTTATACAAATGTGTAGTTGGCCTGTGTCTGCAAGTCCTGCTATAAGAGGTATTGGGCCACCCGTTGTCTGTAACACTGCTGTCACACAGGAAGGATGTGTGTCTGCAAGTCCTGCTATAAGAGGTATTGCTACCTGCTGTCTGTAACACTGCTGCTCACATACAGGAAGGATGTCCTCCATACTGGAAAGGTTAAGGGACAACTCCCACATGAGTCAGTATTTTATAGTACTGGGTTGCCATGACAGTGGTTATCTGAAGTACTACACAGCAGGCTGCATGCAGTTAGCAACTGGTGCACACTGATTGGTGCAGAGCCCATCACCTGATCATGTGCATCACCTACTAAAGCCATGCTGCAATCTATTCAAACCAGCTCAATCCCTCTAGTGGAAAGAGAGACAGAGAGTGAGAAAGAGAGACAAAAAAAAAAAAAAAAACATAAACAACAGAAAGTTGTTACAGCTGTCAAAAAAACATTAACAGGTAAGTAAAACATATATGTATTTAACTGAATGAAGTATGTGGTATAGAATAACAGGTATATGATGTGGAATGATTTATATGTGCCATCAGTAGTTGTTCCTGTAATGATGTTCTGCTGAATAACTGCTCTGGACAATACTGTCTGTCCCTGTAGGCAGTGGGACATACCTGTTAACTGTGCGGATCAGCAATGAATGACAAAGATGTAAGCCATAATATCTGGGCTTGGTATATTACTGTGGGCAATAGCTGGTGGTGGAATTACTGCTGTCATGATAGACACATGGGTGTCAGAGCACACCACTTGCAGGACAGTCATGTTAATGTGTAATGTAGCATGCACAAATGCCTTAGGTGTATAACAGGCTTACCTGCAATCTATCACCATATATACCACCCTAATGTTAGTCTGTGTTCACATGTGACACCTGTTTGTGTTGCAGCAAGGCAAAACAGTGCAGCTGTGAAGGAAAGAAAGTTACAGAATGTGGACCAGATGTCTGTTTGCACCCCACATATAGCAAATATATTATAGGCAAATATATGTGTGATGTATAATTAGACGTGTGTATGTATGTGTACTCTACGAAGATGTCTTTATACAGACACTCCATATAGATATAGGTATGTAAACAACCCACAATATATATCTACACACACACACACACACACACACACACACACACACACACACACACACACACACACACACACACACACACACACACACACACTCACACACACACACACACACATACACACACACACACACACACACACACATACACACACACACACACACACACACATAATTCTTCACATTAGTATACATATATATATTTATATATATATATATATATATATATATATATATATATATATATATATATATATACACACACACACACACACACACACACACACACACACATAACATAATTCTCTCTACATCTACATATGTATATATATATATATATATATATATATATATATATATATATATATATATACATATATATGTAAATACATGTCCTTTTCCATGATATGTGTGAGAGAACATCACACATATCAATATACAACATACATATACAGCAGTACATGGGTGCAAAATAGACTTTGATGTGTGGTGTGTAACCCATGTTGGTTGGAATGTTGGAAACACATCACATTTGTTTGTGGAAGTGGTATTTTGTATCTGGTAGGCTAGTAGACAAATTGTGGTATGTTGGTTGGGTCTGAAGACAGAAAAGGCAGCATACAGGGCTGGTACATGGCACATGTGGCGTGTAGGTACCGTGGATGGGGAGTGTTGTTTGTAGTGTGTACGCCATTGAGCCCCCATATGGAAGCAATGAGACCAAATTCCCCACCCTTGGACAGTCACAACAGCATCTACATGGTCATAAAGGTGCCTAGGCTGTGGGCTATGCAGGAGAAGCAAACATGTCCACCCTGTGTATGTGTACTGCAGGGCTCCAGGTGATGTAGCACATCCCCATGTCTCTGTGGAGCTCCCTATGCGCCAGATTCTGGACCTGACTTTGGGTGACACGGTTCTGTCTGTGTGTGCTCGTGGAGGGGCAACATCCCCTGAGGTGGTTCCACCTGAAGGTAGTGCAGAAACAGTAGATGATAAGGCCCCATGGTGGGTTCCAGATGTGATGTGGCCTGGTAACATGGCCAGATAAGGTGGGAGAAGTGGTTCTGCTGGCATCTAACCCCTACACATGCTATTGTGTCACTGTTATGGAACATATGTGGGGTGTAATAGTCCACACAATCCTAGAACATGTCCAACAGCATGCATAGATATCCCCAATAACACAGAATGGCAGATGTGCAGCAATCACAAAGCATGCATCCCACATGCACATGTGGAACCATAGAGGCACTGACAATGGCATGCAGGTGAAATAGTCTGTAACAGACCAGCAAAGATAGTGTACCCACAGGGAACATGGCTACAAATACATAGCACAAAGTGTGGTACAAACACATAGCACAAAGCGTGGTACAATACAACATATGTCCCAATGGTAGGTAAGCTGTCAACATACCAATTGCATTGTGTGAACGGTTTGTTGTAGCTGATATGGTGCGGGGTGACAGAGATGTGTATTAAGAACTATGGTAACCCTGCTGTATGAGTTGCTCAGACCTGTTTCCATCTTTATGTCTTTCAGGGAAGATGTCTCATGCCAGATTACCAGCTTTCAGTGCTGCAGAAACTGAGGTAATCCTGACACACCTGATACAGCACTGCCCACTACTTTTTGGTATGATAGCTCATGATCAGCAGGAGAGGACCACACTGTGGAATGATCTAGTCCACAGGACCAATGATGTCAGCCTGCAGAACTGCCGTTATGAGCAGGTCCGTCATCATTGTAGTGACCTGCTATGCTACGTATGTTGGCGTGCAGCTGCTGTATGGTGGGACCACCTCACAACAGGGGGTGCATGCCATCCATCTACCCCTGAGTTGTGTGCAGGAGCTTCTCAGCAGCCTTATAGCAACTGCCCATCCACAGAAACAACAACTGGCAGGGAGCATTGTGGAGGTGGGTGCCACCAACACACCGGCTGAGGAGCATGCAGGTAAGGCCCCATGGCACATCATTAGACCACTGTTATGCATGCATCCACATCTGTACAGGTAGATCATGCACATCTGAGATGTCATATCTATAGTCTGTTGCTGTGTAGTAGTAATACACAGTTGTGCATAAGCTGTAGCATTGTGGACTTCTACTACTGATGTACTGTAATGCTGCACCCACCCTTTACGAATGCCACAGCTGTGGTCACTGACAACAACTCTCTCACACTCTTATGTAGGTCCTTCCAGGATACCATCAAGGCAGCAGCCTGTAGCCAGTGAGTATGGTTTATGTTCATGCTTGCCAATACACCGGGCATGTAATAGCTATGGGATATTCCATGTACACATCTAACGCACCTACCCATACTGCATGCTGTACATGTTCAAGTTTTGTTGCTGTGAAATGCACCGCATCACAGAGGAGACCATGATGTGATATCGGAAGGGTACATCATACACATGCAAGATAACTAACATCCTGTCATTGTGAAATGTGTCCACAGGGATGAGAAGAATGGCAGGACACACGGCCTACAATAGGGACATGTGTGAAACAACACCATCATACGGTGCTACAACAGTAAATATACCTGTATTACAATAGCAACCATTACAGATCAACCCTATGGCATAACATAGTACTGTGGTCCACATAATAAACTGGCAGTAGGCTGTTGCACATAGTGTCCCATTATTGGGTCACTGCAAACTGACACATGTGTAGGCCGTAGTTGTCAAGCATCTGCAAAAAGGCTGGAGGTGGGGATGGTGTGTCATCATGACACAGCAGTGCACTGCAGCAGGGATCCTACGTATGCTAAGAATGGCTGCATCTGCACGCAATCAGTTTCAGTAACTGTGGCAGACGTAACCCTAACTCCACAGCAATAGTGACAGCAGTGTGTGAACTCCAAGGGATGTGCACATGAGTAGACCTTGCAACCATGCAGAGTTGTGGGACATGTGTAGGGCACCCCCATAGCCATGGTAAGATCTGGTGGATATCAGTGTAATAGTCTTGTATTGGTCATACATGCACCGCTGATGTTGTGATCTGTAAACCAGACATCAGGCATTCACAAATGACATCTGTCCACATATCATCCCAGGTATGTGTCACTCAAACACATAGGGGCTGTGAGCATTGGAGCTGACATAACTGACACAGTACTACACATGCAGCAATAGTTTGTACACCTGTGAGGTATGGTGCACAGTACAAAGCAGGGTGCAGAACAGGTCCACAGTAACACTGTGTACATGGGTGCAGTGTTATCAAGGGGAAGGGCCATCACCTACCAACACAGCCCATGCATCACACACATGTATACTGGCACTAGCATGAAGTCACTGTTGCTGCACTGCATGCTGTTGAGTACCATATGTAATGCATGCTGACAGAAGGGTAATGGGAGGACTGTGTGTACAAAAGTTGTGCAACCTCACATATAGGTGTGTGTGGGAGGGTGGGGGTGGGAGTGTTTATTGTGTCTGTAAGTGCAATCTGGTGGAGTGGAGTGTGGTCGATGCATGTCAGATGTGTGTGTACATGTGTGTCTGTTTGTGTCTGTGTCCATGTATGCACAAGTGATTGTGGGGTTGATCACATGGCAGTACTTCTCCTTGGGATTGTGCTGTACATGGACATGGAGTGACACATGAGACACCAGGAAAACTTGTCTGATATGTGATCACAGGACAGCTGATAGTACAACAAGGTCTGTAGCATGGAACATGCATTGGGAGGGAAAGTTCACACCACGTATACACATCATATTGTCATCAGCAGATAGATAACCGACTACCCATGTATGCAGCACTACTGATGCAATAGGGAATTACCAGAGCACACCAGTGAGTGTATCCAGATATTACTGTTGTTCACATGATAGGTTGATTGTGCAGCAGATGTCGCATGGACTGAGCAAGACTGTAGTATGAGACTCCGGTGTGTGAAATATGCAGTGAATGTAGTAGCCCCTACCATATAGGGGCCATGTACACAGTGACCGGGCATGCACAGGGTTAACACTGGATGACAGCAGTGAGGCCATGTACAACCTACTCCACTCAAGTCAGGGAGGTGATGGAGTAACAGGTCATGTGTTCTGATCACAAGTGTAGGCATGGAGAGGAATGATATGTTAATGGGTAGTATTAATGAGTGTATGTTAGCAAGTGCCATGCAGGATGGGGAACATATGTAACTGAATGTGGGACTGTCTGTAAGCCCAGGGACAGGGAGGTAGTAAGGTGGATTATCAGTGTGTGTAGGTGTACGTGTGTGTGTGTGTGTGTGTGTGTGTGTGTGTGTGTGTGTGTGTGTGTGTGTGTGTGTGTGTGTGTGTGTGTAAATGCTGTACAGGTCTTAAAGTGCGTGTTTGTTTCTCCCACAGGTGGCAAGGTGGGTCAGGGTCCCTCCTGCAAGTTGGTGTCTGTACAGACACCGATGATGATGGTACTGTTGAGGCACAGGTAGGGTTGTCAGAGGCCGACACTACACCATCCTTTGTCATCAGCATCCTAGCCACCCCAAGCCCACACACAGTTACAGTGCCCGTACACACCCCATCACCAGTGGCCATAGCAGAGGGACAGTTGGCGGCTGGTGCCAGTGCCCAGGAGACAGTGTTTTCCATGCCGACTGTGTCAAGTCACAGTCGGCATAACTGGATGTCCAGCAGGGCACTACATAGGCAGATGTACCATGGTGCTTGTGGAAGGGCCACTGGTCATCATGCCCCTGGCAGAGGCACCACAACTGATACCACCAGGTGCATGTTTCAGGCTGTCATGGAGGCATAGGCACATATGGAAATACACACCAGACAGGGCCTGAGGCTGCAGAGGGCTGCTTTCTCATCTGTAAGTGACAACATCTGTGAACTTGCTGCTGCCCTCTGTGAAAAGAACGAGATCATGGATAGATGGTGGGGTGAGATGGTGGGCCTCCTTGACCATGGTATGTCCGTGCTTGAAAACTTGGTGGGAGTGGTGTGACAGCCACATGGACATAGGCCAGAAACACCAGCAGCTGGCAGTCAATGTGGATGTGCTAAGATGCCAAGCCACTCCTGTAGTAGCAGTACCAGCCCCAGCACATCACTGGGGGTGTTGTTCACACCACACCACAGCAGGCCTTGTGCACGTGGCCCTGGCCAGTCCCAGGTGGGACATGGTTCCAGCAGACATCTATCATCATCAGGGGAGAGTAGCATATCAAGGTCTGTATCTGCATGTGCCCATGGAACCCCTGGCAGGCAGAGTCAGTGTGTTCATGGCCAGAGGTGGTGAACTACACACCCTGCCAGGTATCATCTGCAGCTGTCCAAAAACATGTGTATAGGGCAGCCACATGGCAGAACTGTGTGCATGCATACCCACACACTATGCAAACACACCTAGGGCAACCCCATTCTGACACACACCACATCACCATGCCCCAATCAAAAAATTAAACCCCTCACCCACACACATGGTGTCAAATGTATGGACCACCTTTGGCCTCTGGCAAACCAGCAACACACCCTGTGCATATGATGATACCTGTGTCACATCCCTGTCATCCATAACATCAATGCAGGGATAGGATAATATGGTTCTGATGCACACGGTGACTGTAATAGAGTGCAGCAATGTACTGCAGTGTAAGTTGTTGTCAGGGGTAATGTGTAATGCATACATGTCAGGTAGTGTAGCCATCCAGCTATGATGCAATTCAGCTGTTAGTAACACTGATTGACTGTGATCTTCATAATGTTATCCATCAGCAGGAGGATGGTCTGCAGTCATATTCCACATGGGTTATGGCACTGTGGTGACACCATGGCTGTGACATATCCAGTGTACAGTTGCACACATGTCACAGGTTTTTATAACAGTTATTTCCTGTGCCACATTGACAGGTGACCCGCTGGGACATGTATAATCTGCAACCTTATGTCAACCCATCCACATGCATGCACATCCTTACTTGGCAACATTGTGACTAGACCCCTACCTTGGTATGTAGTGCTACTGAACTGTGTGGCTTTCATTGCACACACCACACAATGTTTAGGGTGAGGTGTGTACCAGGTTGCATGTTACATGCAGAACATCCACAGACATGTACAATATGGTAATGGGGGATGTAATGGTTGTATATGGACAATACATAGTGTGTCATGCCATCATATACATATTGACAGATACATAACAGGCAGACACACATCTTAGAGACCTGGACTTATTGGTGCTAACTAACTAGTGTATGTGTCCAATGTGTTACAGGTAGGCTGCACACAGCACATGCGTAACTGGGCTGTATTGTGGTATCAGTTACCTGTATGGTTGATGGTGACAGTGGTCACCAGAATGTTGTATGTGGGACATATACTGGGTGTATCATGGTGTAATAACAGTGTACACAACACCCACATCCCACAGTGGATATTGTATGCACTGGAACCCATTATGACACTCTGACATACCCACTATCACACATTGCCCATGACAGAAATACAAATCATTGTATATCACAACAGTGGTACTACAGGTATATGCATCTAATGCATATGCCACAGGCATAGTAGGGTGTTGCATTGCCATGCCTCACCTATGGGCAGTAACAACACTATCTGTACTACTGTGTGGCAATGTGTAGTGTAATAGGAGTATATGGCCTTGGAATGATATACCCTAAAGATATGCAGGCATGCACACATACACACACTTGGCAGACCTCAATGGGTTTCTCATGCCTATTGACCCATTTGTACAACACTGTTGTGCTGGTACTGCAAGGCACATGTAGCCATTAGGGAGAGGAGTGTAACAGGGTACATGTCATGTCCAATACAGCAGAGGCCACATTTGAGTATGGGAATGGATTTTGAGGTGGTTGTGAAGGCCATCCTGGAATTCCCAGCTACAGATCTACTAACACATAAACACTGCTATCCTCAGTAATGCACACATACACATGTCAGTACTGTGGTGCATTGCTGCAGGTGGTCATAGCTGTGTAACTGGCTATTGTCCATGGAGAGATTAGTTGTGTAGAGGGTGTGTGTACATTGGTATTATGCCACCTGCCATGCACCAACAGGCAATCTATCGACAGACACCATGTTAGTGACCATCAGAGTGAAAGTGACATGCATCAGCCAATCCTCTGGGTGCCTTCTGCACATAGCCACTGAGGTTATCCAGTTGACATGTATGCAACATGTATTACAACACATGGTTAATGTTTGTGATGGAGACCTGTACCCAAGCATATTCTGTTGACTGTGGTAGTGTAGTGTAGGTACCCGTGGCATGTGGCCCATACAGGGTGTTGTCACCTATATGTGACAGGTAGTACACAGCTGGCTAGACATGTCAGTGTCAATCAAGCATAGGTTGTCCGTACATATCCCAGCTGGATACCTGCCATCTGCATATCTGTAGAGAGAAGGACTGACAGACATCAGTTTGGCAAGTAGCTATGCAGTAGGATGAATGTGTCGACAGATGGATGTTTGACAACAATGTGTATGCTATTACTACATGTTGTAAGCCCTAACTAACATGTGCTGTACAGACAGTACTCTACAGTTGCATTCCACATGTCTGATTATTATCCAGTAGAGGATATATATACGATGACACAGCCCACACACCAGGAACAAGACAGTGAGGCCTCAGAGTGCAGCTATGCCCACAGGTGTGCTTGTTGTCAGCAGTAATGTTAGCACTCTACCCTTGCCTGGGACAGCACTGTCAACAGTAGTAATGCCATGTTACACTAAATGCCAGTGTGACAGCATGTACCCTGGGTTGCTAACCCTGCATGTAACACATTCACATGGATAACAGTGCTGTGCAGGTCTCATACACTTATGTGGCCCAGACATGACACTCAAAACCCTTTGCTACTGTAATGACAGCACATAGATGCATGTACTGTACATGGTATTACATACACTTATTACAGATGTAATTTCCCAGGGTTTGACATAGCCTTGTATGTTAAGCAGAGATAGCCGCAGAGTAGACAATATGCCGCAGAGTATAGCTGGAGGTTTTTCTAGACTGTCATCATAGGGCATCTGCTTTTGGCCTGTGATACTTATAGTAAGGTATTTCAGTGGCCTTCCTAGCTGTCAAAGATGTCTTGTGAGGTACATACCAAATGGGGTGTTGTACTCTATACTGGGTGTAATGAGGGATGAGTGCAGTGGGACAATTACCTCCTTTTTTATGGATGAAAAACCCTCAGTGATGAGGGGTGCCACATAGAAGGATTTCCTTACTGTTTTGGCAATGTGGTTAATGAAGGTGAGACCACTGTCCACCTGTGTCCCTATGTCTGTCATCACACTTTCAGTGTTTAGTGTACTGCCACCTATGTGGCAATTCATGGGTATATGGTATTTCTAGAAGGGATAAGTAGACATTACTTGGCATTAAGCTTGAGCTCATGGCTCTGGCACCAAGCATCTATTTCTGTAAGGCCTTGTTATAGAATATCCACATCATTTGGGGATGCAATAATGGCTCCCAGTTTGCAGTCATCTGTGAACTTTGTTAGCCAGAGTTCCATAGTGTTGGCCTGTACTTCAGAGAAGTAGATGCCAAACAAGAGCGGTCCCAGGACTGAACCCTGAGGTACTCCACTTGTCACTTGTCTGGAGCTGGGATTAGAGTTGGCTACTTTTACAGTCTGGGTTCCGTTAGTAAGTTAGTTGGCAACCCATTGAGTGATGCAGGAGTTTATGGCCAGCTTCGTAGGTTTAACTATGTCTCCAGAGAGGGCAGGGTATCAAAGGCCTTGGCCAAGTCCAGATAGGTTGTGTGGAGCACCTTACCCTCTTCCACAGCTTGAGAGACTGATTCAAAGTAGTCAATCAGGTTCAAGAGACAAGATCGGCCCTTCACGAGCCCAACCTGGGTGGGGTCCAGTGTTTGATGGTTTCTAATGTCTTTGTTTATAAGTTCCATGATAATGCATTCCATGTCCTTGCAGATCAGTCTTGTCAGACTGATGGGATGGTAGTTCCCAGGATCCAAGTTAGATTTCCCCCTTGTGGAGTGTGATAACTGTAGCTGTGCACCACTCAGTGGGATCTAAGCCTGAGGTGAGGCTATGATTAAACTTGAAACTTAGGTGAGGTCCAAGTTTATTTTGTAGTTTATGTATTTCACAGCCCGGGATGTCATCTGGTCCCATGGATGCTATATTCCTAGCTGTGGAATGTGCGGTTTCAACCTGTGTGGCCATGATTACTGGAATTTGCCAATCTTTTGGTACTGAGATGAGCCTTTTAGTGGGTAAATGGAGGATGAATGTGGCACTAAATTGATCTGCCCAGATATTGGCGAACTCCTTGAAATCAGTATATTTAATGCCATTCTGTTGTAGCTCAGAGCAGTTCTGAGCATTGTCATTTAGATTCTGGACATAGCTATAGAATGCCTTTTGGTTGTCTTTGGAATCTTTGGCAATTATATTTACGTAACATGCTTTGGGGAATTTTGAAGGATCTCAGCTTCTTAATGAGGCTGGTAAGGGAGCAGTTTGCATTTTGGGATTATCCTTTTTTCTTCAGCAGTTTCTTCCTTCTGTTATATAGTTTGTTTATGGGAGTAGAGCACCAGATTGGCTTTCTTTGTTGGAGGACAGTGTCTTGGTTCTATTTGCGATGGCACAATTCATACACGAGTGGATGTGCTCATACAGTCCTTTAGTGTAGGATTCACCAGTTGCACTTTCAGCTCTCGTCTCCATGGGTGTCATGAAGTTGGTCACTTCTGACTTGAGTAGCATGACGTTGGCTTTGGAGAGGGTTTTTATTGAGGTTTCCTTACTGGTGGGTGGGGGTGGGATGTGGATGTCAACAATGATTACCTAATGGTAAGACCTGACCAATGAGGGGGTGACCACTGGTGTGGAGTATCTTCCTCCCATGTTGGTAATGACCAAGTCTAGGATATTGAAGACCCTGGTTGGACAATGGATTAGCTGATCCAGGGGGTTGGAATGTATGAATTCCAGGAACCGTTGGTAAAAGGTGTTGGTACCTGAGTAGTTTTCACAGTTAATGGCAAGGTAGTTGAAATTACCCAGTATTATGGTGTTTGGTTATACCTTAATATTGTCCAGTATGTTTATAAAGGTGCAGTGAGAATCTTAGGGCATGGTGGGGGATCTGTAGCAAGCTACAGTTTGGATTGCAGTCTTACCTAATGTTAGTTGCACCTTGAGATTCTCAGATGCATTGTGTTGGGAACTAGGCTGGAGGTGTGAATAACCTTGGTGAATATAGACACTCCCCCACCTGTAGTGTTGTGGTCTTGGTTTGATGCCCAAAATGTGTGATAAGAGTTGTAGCCTGGTATTACAGGAGTGCTCTCTGGAGCATTAAACCAGATCCCATTTATTGCACAGATATCGATGTTGCCCATTTGTAGGTGTGCCTCAAGAGAGTGCCATTTTA
Source organism: Protopterus annectens (assembly GCF_019279795.1). Lineage (NCBI taxonomy): Eukaryota > Metazoa > Chordata > Ceratodontiformes > Protopteridae > Protopterus > Protopterus annectens. The sequence continues at coordinate 538,074,365 of NC_056737.1, forward strand.
GGTTTAGACTTCTACCATTGAGTAGCATTACCTTCAGTTTTGCAAGCTTGTATCTGTTACAGTGGTGGTTTTGTCCTTTGAACCTTGCCTAGAGAAGGCACTATGAGGGTGCCAAGAGCTGTAGCCAGTAACCTGAATCCCAGGAGCAACAGGTGCAGATCATCTCTGGCAAAGCATCGTAGTTTGTCAATCATGTCATCCCAGGTAGACAGATACTGGATCCCCTTTGAATGACATCAGAAGCTTAGCCACTTGTTGAAGTCATTGGTATGTATATGTATATGTATGTGTGTTTATATGTATATATATATATATATATATATATATATATATATCCATATATGTATGTGGATATGTACATGTCCATATATGTATGCTGATATGTATATGTGTATATATCTATACAGATATGTGGATATATGTGTACACATATATGTTTACTATATGTGCAGAACATGGAGTGGAGTCCTACCTCAGCACCAATAGTCCCAACCCCTTAGTGCAAGGGGATGTCATGGATGCATTGCAGGTATATATGTAGACTGTTGCTACTGTCATAGGGGTGTCTTAATAGACATGTTGTTGTGGGAGGTCACATCTGCTGTAGACATGTGCACCATTGGCTATGGACAGACATCCTAAGGGCATCATAGTACAGTACCACTGCTAGCACAGTAATGATCCTGTGGACTACAGCAGAGATATGACCAATATATGTGGACAGTCTGTGTGCTCAGTCCAAAAGTGTACACATGTCACCTAAATGAGAGACATGTGGACCATGCCTCCCAATGTGGATGTTACTAGCCATGTACATGGGTATATCACAACAATACTGGAGTACATATGCCCACACAGTGTATGCATGCACACACGCCAGTCTGTCCTGACACATATTACCTGGTGGTGCTGAGTTCACTTGGCCACATACTACCCCGTAGATAGTGACATACATCTGTACAGCATACCACTGCTTTGTCAGAAATACACAACAGTTATG
>NC_056737.1:538077864-538130364 GCF_019279795.1 Protopterus annectens
TGTGTGTGTGTGTGTGTGTGTGTGTATATATATATATATATATATATATATATATATTTATTTATATATATATTTATATATATATATAGAGAGAGAGAGATATATATATATATATATATATATATATATATATATATATATATATATATACATATATATATATATATATATATATATATATATATATATATATATTTACACGCACACACATAGATCTAGATGTGTAAAAGTACATTTCCTGTACTATTGAATGATTGTGCTGGATGATATGTTTGTGGAAACAGCAGGACTATGTATAACTGCTATGGCTTCGTGATAAATCATATTGGCTATGGTTTGCAGGCATTTGAGCCTTGCAGAGGCTGTATATTTTGTTGCTGGGCAGAGTGATTAAGGCACTTTTGAGCAGTTGTCAGTGGGTTTGCGCACGGGTAAGCACTGTCTTCACAGGTTAAGCAATTTAGAAGCTAACTGAGTATAAGAAACTGTAATCGAAAGTTAGCAGTGCTTACCACAGCGAAAACCCACTTACACCTCCTTTAAAGTGCCTTAATCACAATGTATCCAATGGCCTGTGTTCTGCCAGCAACAAACTAAACAGCCTCTGCAAGACTTTCACCCAGGACCCTGGGCACAATAGACAAAGTGATTTTCCACTAAGCCATGACAGATACACATAAAGTGGATATTTTCAGAAACATATCATCCAGCCCAGTCAGGCAACAGTACAGAGAATGTATACCAACATCTAGATGTATGTGTGTGTGTAAATATATTAATATCTAAACAGATACAACATATCTATATATGTATATATATATATATATATATATATATAGAAATATATACATATATAAATATATATGAACATATATACATGCAAATGCCTACATTGACATATGTATATATATATATATATATATATATATATATATATATATATATATATATATATATGTATATATATATATATGTGTGTGTGTGTGTGTGTATATATATATATATATATATATATATATATATATATATATATATATATATATATATATATATATATATATATATATATATATATATATATATATATATATATATATATATATATGTCTATACCTATATGTCTACATATACACAGCAAGGTACATATATGTACGCAGATATATATCTATGTAGATATATACAGACATAGTCATATATATGTAAGTAGATATATATATTTATATAGGTATATGTGGCCATACATCTGTAGATAGCAATGGTAGATTAACAAAAACAAATATGTCCACATGCACCGTTAATAGGGTTGAGAGGCTCCAAACAATATACATCTTGTATGAATAGGCATACCCCCCAAAGCCAGACACGTCCACCCAGCAATACACTACCAAGTGTTGCAGATCCCATAACCAGGACCTGACATGACATGGGCACAAGGTGTTAACAGTACTACATCCCACCTGTATGATGTCAGGCTGGTACTGGTAACATATCATGCAGTACAGTCTGGCTCCCATAGTAAATGTAAAATGTGGAAACTATCAACATCCCCAGGATACATATACACAGACACATATATGCAGATACAGATATATATATATATTTACATGTAGATTGCTATACATGTGACTACACATACACAAGCAGAGATATGTACAGTAAGATACATATGTAGAAGGTACACAAAATATGGAGCAGCGATTATGCCTACAGTTCACACCTGAGCAACTGGACACTGTATGGGCCACCCATACAAATGACAATCATTGCCTGCAACATATACCTGCAGAGAGGTCATAGGAGAAACACCACACACAGGTTTGCAGAAATGGAAAACCTTTATTTGTGCAATATTACAGTTCTATATACTATTGTTACTGTAATTGGGATTGTCTTCACAGACATGGTGTGTGTGGGAGGTCACATCTGCTTTCCACATGTGTGCCATTGGCTACTGATAGACATCCTAAGGACATCATAGTAAAGTACTGCTGCTAGCACGTACTGCCACTGTCGACTGTAGCAGAGATATTGGTCAATATGTGTGGATATTCTGACACACTCTGTACAGTCCATAGGTATACATAGAGCCCCTTAGTGCAAAACCTGTGTACCATGCCTGACAATATGGATGTTAACAGCCATGTAGATGGGTATAACACATAACGACTGGTATACATATGCCACAATAGGTTATGCATTCACATACCCCTGTCTGGCCTGACATGTAATAACCACTGGTACAGGGTGCCATGGCCACATACTACCCACTAGATATTGACATACATCTGTACAGCATCCCTCTGCTCTGTCTGACATACATGACTGTTAAGGGAAGACTGGCAGCAGTACATCTGGCAAGTATCTGCACATGAAATTTCACTGGGTAAGTACACTAAGCTGCTAGGCATGTGGCAATGCACTGTGCAGGCTAACACTGGCCTACATCTCTTATGGGGGAATGCACATGTACCTGCATATATAGCAGGCTGTACAGGCATGTCACAGCACAGGGTAAGATGCACCTGTGCAAAAGTTCATAACCACAACCAATGAGAAAACAGTCACAGCCACATATGGCAAGCTAGCATAATATTACAGTATATGGACTATCTGTTCAACACCGTCCTCATATGTGTCACTCACACACTAACCCTACATATACTTCACCGCCACACAGTGTGGTCTGATGGCTGACTGTGGTATGGGACATTTGTGTGTATGGCCCTAGAAACATGTAAGCCAATATGGTAACATTTTATTTATTTTATTTTATTTTATTTTACATTTGTTGACCGGGCTAGTCTAACTGGATATTTGTCCATTTTCAGTAGAGGCCCGGGGAGAAAAGCTCTAGCATGAACAGTAAACAAAGTTAACAACATATAACAAAGACATGTATGAAAACAGTACAGTGGTAGCATTGGTTAAAAGAAATAATATAGTAATATAATTATAGGATAGACATTATGCTAAAAGTTAAACTAAGTAAAACAAAACAGGTATACTAAACACAAAGTGGGTATTGCACAACAGAGTAAAGTACTTATAATTTATCCTCTTACTATGAAAAAAGTAACATGATTTAGAGGCCTAGGTTGGAGGCCTAAGTTAGGGGAGTGGGGAAAGGGGTATGAGTAGGAGGGGAAAAGATTTCAGTCTGGGTTAGCACAAGGACAAAGCCACTAAGTTTTAAGATGCTCTTTAATATGTTTTTTGAATAGAGAAGTAGAAGCTAGGTTAGATAGTTCAGGAGGGAGCTGATTCCAGTTTTTACCTGTAGTGTTTGAGAACAGTGAGTCACCAGCTTTATTGTTAGCTTTAATCAAGGAGACCAGGAGTTTATTAGCAGAACATAGTGTAGCTAGATTTTTATAAAGTAAAATCAGATTAGCGAGGATAGGGGTATCATTGGGGTGGTATAGGATCCTTTGAGTGATAAGTAACTGTTGACAGAGTATGTGGTTATGCAATTCTAGCCATCCTAGTTGTTTGAGGTTAAGACAGTGGTGAGTTTTGAAGGGAGTACATGTAATGATTCTAGCTATGCTATTGTAACAGGTAGAAAGTTTGGTGATGTTGTTTTTTGATAGGTTAGTATATATAGCAGAGGCATAGAAAAGGGTAGAGATGAGGTGGGTCTGGGCAATGGTTTTCCTGGCAGAGGGGGTAAGGAAGGGTTTAATTCTATAGAGAGTATCAAGTTTTTTGTTAACAGACTTTATGGTGGCGTTAATATGGTCGTCATAATTAAGACGATTGTCAATTGTAACACCTAGTAGGCGGGTGGTAGTATCTGGGGTTATGTTGGTAGCATTGTTAGAGGTTATAGCGAAGAATGGTGTGGATGATTTATGAGTTGGAGTAAAGAGTAGTAGTTTTGGTTTTTTGGGATTAAGGAGGAAGCAATGTTGCATAAACCATTTTTCAACATTTTGGAAAACAGTTTGGGTGAGGGACTGGAGGGAGGCTACGTTCTTAGCAGTACAGATTAAGGTCGAGTCATCTGCATATTGAATGCAGGTGGCTTGAGGTATGTTCAAGTGTAGGTCATTAATAAATAAGGAAAAAAGAAGGTGACCTAAGATTGAGCCTTGCGGGACTCCAATATTTATTGGGAGTAATGAAGACAGATTGTTATCCCAAAGCACTGCTTGCTGCCTGTTTTTAAGATAATACCTAAACCATTGTAATGCTTGTGGATCAAGAGAATGGTAATTTAGTTTGTCAAGAAGTAAGTTATGGTTAACCATATCAAAGGCTTTTGACAGGTCTATAAATAGTGCAGAGGAAAAGGAGTTATTGTTACGATTTTTATTTATAGAGTTAGTGAAGGATAGAAGGGCAGTCGTTGTGCTGTGGAATGGTCTGAAGCCATGTTGACAGTTGGCTAGTAGGTTATTTTGTAGTAGGTGGTTGAGTAGTTGTTTTATTAACATACAGTGGAGCAGCATGTACCATCAGATAGGATGGGACCTAGGACGATGACAATTACCACAGTCTGTACACAGGCCAAGGTACATACTAACAATACACACACTGTCAACATTTACCATAAGTAAACAGACCTCAATACTGGTACAAACAACCACAGTACGTCCAGGTTATGTCATCAGATATAACCCCTACTGTACATAACATGTGTAGTAGTCTGATATCTCACTGGCTTGTTATCAGATATGATGACACTAATTATGGTGTACAGCACATATGCGCCACTTAATGCATGACATATGTACAAAGGTTGACTAAGTTGTGGCTGGAAGCACATACACAGGGCCAATATTGAAACGTTGCTGTGATAACATCATACATTTACTGTTGTAACAGAGTTTGTTGCTACATATGTCCTATGAGGGATATAAAGTCAGTAACTCTCAGGGCTTTCACCATCTACAGACTGCAATCCTCACACTACCTTCTGCATTTCACAGATACATCTTCTGTGGGTAACACATAACACCAAAGGCACCACACACAGCCCAGTCTGCAGATGACCCTACAGATGGGGAGTCCTCATAAACATACAACTGACATGGCAGGTATTAATACATGTGGGGCAGCCATATCCGCACACACCCTGTTAAACCAACATTACTCCAAATGCAGTATAGCAGCACTTACAGTCTGTAGTCAGGTCAGGCACATCCCCCTCCTGTGTGTTGGCCTGTTTCCACAGTGTATGTTGTCAGAGGTAAATCCCCACTCCATCTGAGATGCTGTTTGCCAAACAACAGAATGAGTTCCTGCTCACAGTGAATGAAAAGGACCAACACAAACATGATGTTTCTAGATATTGAAGTGTGTTTCCATGCAATTGGCTATGGGAATGTTACCACAACTGTTCCACATGCAATCAGCTAGGGGAGGGCTGCAATTTGTGCAGAGGCCATCAGCTGATCATGAGCATTACATAAAATACACATACTGCTGCCTAAGAAAAGTAGGTATAGGTTTCCACATCCACCAGTGAGGGAGTGAGAGAGGCAAACAGAGGCATCAACAAGTCAGGGAGGGGTGGAAGAGTAACACCTAAGCATGTTTGCTTCACACACCTACCAGCACAGGGTATCAAACCCCTGATGACTATGTAGTGCTATCACAGTCCTATGCAGTTAGATGCGCCACATAGGTTACATGTTGTGGAGTTTGTAGAGCATATATGTGATGATGAGTGTTATCTGCAACAGGGATATGGTAGCTATATGGTAGGTGATGTACACGTGCCTGTCTGCATGAACAGGTGCCAGCAGCAGCACAGCCACACTCTCACAGGGAAGCACACACATTGACACACTTGGCAGGGCAAGGATGCAGCTCATCACTAGTGAGAGTGCCACAACACATTACTGTGCATGTATCACATGCACCACATGGGTCATATGGAGGATATATGGGCAAAGGGTATGGGGAGGTGCCCGACATCAGATAGCATGCTTCTTTATGCCACTGGGGGTTGTAGTGAGTGTGGATGTGATCATACACATCATACAACACACACACAAACACACAGGGTGCCAGTACTGACATGCATGGGTGCATTTCTGCACGGGTATGTGGTGGCCGACTGCGCCAGATAACTTTACATGGCTAGGTGATGGGTATACCTTGGCATCAGGCCACATGGCAATGGTCTGCATTGTGGCTCAGGCCTGTGGTTTCTGCATTTGCCCACACAGGTGGGTATTGTATCCAGCATCCAGTCACTTGGGTGGCTATTGCATGTGGCCAATGCTTTGCATCCCTTGCCATGTATGTGTTCCCTAGTCCATGATGTGGATGGTGTCTTGGATCTGCACACCTCCCACATGCATGTACAGTGACATGTGGAACTGTACCTGCGGTGTCGGGCACATGTTGTGTACACAGATTATCATCAGATGTGCCAGTCTTGGCCACCTGTGGCAGGAACTGGTAATGGACAGCAGGTTAACCCTGCACCTACATTGATAGCATGCTAACAGCATTCCCTGGCATCAGTGGCATCTGTCCATACAGGGCATGTTTTCAGGCATGGTATGTCCTTTGTGGGTCACATGTGATGGCACCACAGGTGTTGCAGGTGTCCAGTGGGGAACATGGGGAAGGTGCACTGTCTGCATATATATGCCTATAGATAGACAGGGTGCCATGCCCTTTGTAGGCTACTGCAATCACTCCATAGTTACTATCAGTCACCAATATGCAGTGTACTATGCACATATTGGCTGTTGCCTTGGCATGTGTGTGTGTGTGTGTGTGTGTGTGTGTGTGTGTGTGTGTGTGTGTGTGTGTGTGTGTGTGTGTGTATGTGACATGGGTTGAGAGTGTACTTTGGGTAATACTGGGGTTGCTAACTGTGATTGACTGGCGTGATGTCACATGTATGGGCATGGATTTGTACCCTAGCCTCTTGGCTGTTTCACATCTGTTATCCTTGTACAGTGGACATTGTGGTATAGGGCCACCATAAAATACATTTGCAAAACCAACCTTACATTGGGCTCGGGTGTCATACACTCCCACCCACCTCCACACAGGATATAAGTTACAAACACACCTGTCTGGGAGTTGAACCCCTACCTAACTAGTTTATTACACTACAGCACTACACAGTTAAAGTACATGCCATGGAGACTATTGGAGTACTCCTTCCCCAAAGATGTATTTCACATTGGATGACATCAGCAGGACTGCCAAAGTAGGCCATTGGACATGTACTGAGTGTGACTAGCCTAAAATGCATTGTTCCCCACACAGACATTGAAACGCACACAACTGACATGTGTGTGTATAGAACCTCTAACAAAGGTCTATATCACACTACAGCATGATGCTGTTACAGGACACACCACAGGGATTACTGGAAACCTCCTTCCCCAAAGGTGTATTTCACATTGGATGACATCAGCAGGAATACCAAAGTAGGCCATTTGACATGTACTGAGTGTGACTAGCCTAAAATGCATTGCTCCCCACACAGACATTGAAACACACACAAAACATCCACCACCAAAATGTGTGGGTATAGAACCCCTAACAGATGTTTATATCACACTACACCATGTAGCTGTTATAGGACACACCACAGGGATTACTGGAGACCTCATTCCCCAAAGGTGTATTTCACACTGGATGACATCAGCAGGAATGCCAAAGTAGGCCACTGGAAATGTACTGAGTGTGACTAGCCTAAAATGCATTGCTCCCTACACAGATATTGAAACACACACAAAACATCCACAACCGACATGCATGGGTATAGAATCCCTAACAAGGGGTCTATATCACACTACAGCAGTATGCAGTTATGGCACGTGCTACAGAGATTTCTGGGCTATATCCTTCCCAGAGGTGTATTTCTAGGTGGATGACATCAGCAGCCTTGCCAAAGTAGAGCATACAAATTGTATGGAGTGTGACTACTCTAAAAAACATTGCTCTCTACACAGACACACACACAAACACTTGCCATGTCACAGAATAGAACAGCTACCTACCTAATTTATCAACTACAGCAGCACACAGTTACAGGACGCACTACAGATTCCCAGAGGTGTATTTCTAGGTGGATGACATCAGTAGCCTTGCCATAGATGAGCATTTGAATTGTAGGGAGTGTGACTACCCTAAAAAGCATTGCTCTCTACACAGACAGACACACACACTTGCTATGTCCAGGATTAGAACAGCTATCTACCTAATTTATCACACTACAGCAGTACACAGTTACAGGCCATGCTATGGAGATTACTGGGCTACAGCTTCCCAGAGGTGTATTTCTAGGTGGATGACATCAACAGCCTTGCCAAAGATGAGCATTTGAATTGTAGGGAGTGTGACTACCCTAAAAAGCATTGCTTTCTACACAGACAGACACACACACAAACACACATGCAATGTCTGGGATTAGAACAGCTACCTATCTAATTTATCACACTACAGCAGTACACAGTTTCAGGATGCATTATCATGATTACTGGGCTACAGCTTCCCAGAGGTGTATTTCTAGGTGGATGACATCAGCAGCCTTGCCAAAGATGAGCATTTGAATTGTGGGGAGTGTGACTACCCTAAAACGCATTATCTACACAGACAGACACACACACCCCTACCATGTCTGGGATTAGAACAGCTACCTAACTAACTTATCACACTACAGCAGGTCACAGTTACAAGATGCACTACAGAAATTATGGGTTGCATTTACCCTGAGGTGTATTTCTAGGTGGATGACATCAGCAGCCTTGCCAAATATGAGCATTTGAATTGTAGGGAGTGTGACTACCCTAAAAAGAATTGCTTTCTACACAGACAGACAAACAAACACAGCTGCCATGTCTGGGAATTGAACTCCTACCTAACTATTTTGTCACACTACAGCAGTACGCAGTTATGGGACACACCACAGAGATTACTGGGAGACACCCTTTCCAGGGATGTATATCTAGGTGAATGACATCAGCAGCCTTACCAAAGCATAGCATTTCAATTGTAGGGAGTGTGACTACCCTAAAAAGCATTGCTCTCTACACAGAGTCAGACAGACACACACACCCACAAACACAGTTGCCATGGCTGGAATTAGAATTCCTACCTAACTAGTTTATCACACTACAGCAGTATGTAGTTATGGGACATGCCACGGAGGGTACTGGGATACAAATCTCCCAAAGGAGTATTTCACAGTAGATGACCTCAGCAGGCTTGTCATAGTGGGCTATGGGGAGGTCAGTGTGTGTGCATGGGCCATAACCCATTCACCTAGGGTTTGACACGCCATATGTGGGCACAACTTGGGTCATATTCCACAGGTACATGTATACAGCTGCTAGATGACTACTTCCTTGAACAGTCATGTTGCACAGCTGGCACGTGTACCACATACTCTGTAATGCTGACAGATACCGGTGGCTAGTATCTGCAGTGTGTGACATCAGACCCTTGTGTGGTTGTGGCCCTTTGGCTGTGTGCTGGGTGGGAGAGCCCTGGATGGCTCCTTGTCACAGTCACCCTCTTCCACACATCTATGTATGTCTACCTTTGACTTATTGTAGTGTGTTGTCCTTACTTATATGCCTGTATTCCTATCCACTGTGTGTGCAAAGCATGTGGGGTGCATACTGAGGAGGGGCTGCACTAACATCTGTGGCTGCCAGATATGTCTGGTCCACTGGTGTTTGCAGACATGGCCTTCAGGTGTTTAAGTGGGTGAGCATGCCCAGTGTAACCTGTTATATGTTGTTGACTAACATTGCTTTCATTACTCTAACTGTGTGGGCATGCCCAGTATGGCTGCCTGTACTGAATGTGTGGATCGAGTCCAGGTAGTTTGTACTGCAGTGCTGACCTTTGTGTTGTACACCTACAGGTAGCATGCTGTCTCTGCAGGGTATCCGTCAATCCTTTGGCATGGACTGTTACTAAATTTCTGCACTGGATGGGGGGGCACACCTGACTATTTCTACATTTCTGCACAGTATTGTGGGGGGGCACACCTGACTGTTACTATATTTCTATGTAAGATGGGGTGGGGCACACCTGACTATTTCTACATTTTTACACAGGATTGTGGGGGGGGCACACCTGACTGTTACTATATTTCTACATAGGATGGGGAGGCACACCTGACTATTTCTACATTTCTACACAGGATTGGGGGGGCACACCTGACTGTGACTACATTTCTGCATTGGAATGGGGGGCACACCTGACACTTGTACACATTTGCTAGGACTGTACTGGTATGTCGGGTACTCCATTTCAGTTACCTATCATGCTGGATAGAGGTATACCAGTGTACTACAGATCTTAGCTTTTAATTATCTACATATTAGTTTCTGAATTCCTACCCTTTAGAACTGACATCCCACTGCCTGATCTGCTGTAGTCTGTCTGTGTAGGCCTGGGGGAGGTTACCCATAGGCCTCATTCAGAGGCCATAGCACAGCCTTTGTGTTTGTCTACACCTGTCCTGCTGGCTGTGACTGTTGTTGGGTATGTGACTCCCCCCCCCGACTGGCATGTGTGAGTCACTTACCTTGTGGGTGTCCCAGTATTGTGGGTGGTGCTGCAGAGCTGCCTATGTTGGATGCACATAGTACACTTCCTACACATGGTTAGGCACAGGTAGTCTAATGTTTGGCATCCCTTTTACTGTATGTGAGAATTGGAGGGAGGTGTTATTCCCTGGGTCCCTCCTGTGTCGGTGTATGTGCTATGCTTTACCTCTGCCAAGGCCAGGGCGTACTGGGCACACCTCCTTCTGCCTACTGGGACAGGTTCAGGTTGTTCCTCCTCCGAATCACTCTGTGCCTGTGCAGGCCTTGGCAATGGTGTGGGGGCTGTGTGGCCCTGCCCCGTGCTGTTCCTGCTGCAGCTGTTTCCTCAGGATCATATTGTGTAGCATGGCACATTCAAGGACAATTTGAGTACATGTAGCTGGTGAGTACTGCAAGGCTCCACCAGATGTGTCCAGGCAACAGGACCGTGACTTGAGCATTTGAAACACACGCTCTACTATAATTGTGGTCTGTGCTTGTGCCTCATTATGGAGTTCTTGTTTGGGTGTGTGTGCATTTCTGATGGGTGTCATCAGCCATGGCTCCAGTGCATATCCAGCATCCCCCACTAGGTGACCATGAGCGATGTCCCCCTATTGACAAATCTCTGGAACAGCTGCGTCAGATGCCAGATGTTGGAATCGTGATAGCTTCCAGGGCAGCCAGCACACACATTCATTATTATGCCTTAGGCATCGCACACGACCTGGCAGTTGATGGAGGGGAAACTCTTGCGGTTGATATAGACCCTACCCCACTCACTGGGTGGTGCTTTGGTGCATAAGTGCATGTAGTCTATAGCACCCACTACCTCAGGGTATTCTTCTATTTGGTGGTACAGTTGTATATTGCTGGCCAACGCCTCACATGTGTTGGGGAAATATACATGCTCACCGACATGTGCTGACATGGCATCCAGGAACTGGTGGAGTACCCTGGATGCTGATGCCTATGAAATCCCCATCATATCCCCAGTTGGCCTTTGGAAGGTACCTGTAGCTAGTAGGCCTACACATACCTTGGTATCCACTAGGATGGGTTCCCCTCTGTTAGCTTTGTCTGTCATGCGTGGCCGGCACAGCTCAACAATTTGCTGTAGGAGTTCCCTGTCCACCCTATAGCACTCCACTATCTCCAGCTCATGTAGCCCCTGGTAGGTTACCCTGGGTCTGTACACTCTTCTCTGTCTCCTCACTGTGGGTTGGTCGATAGCATTCACATCCTCACCACCTTCAGCCTCTTCAAGTTGTATGATAGCTATTCCAGCCCCTATCATTTTGCTGTTGTGAGTGTTAAAAGTTCCCCGCTTGTTTACACCAGTGGTGTGGAGTGTGAGAAAAACCAGAGGGGAAGGTGTTTGCTTAGTTTATAGTAGTGTTCTGGGATGGACTGGTCTGCTGCCCGTGTAATTGGCTGATTCTGATACATTTCACCTGCCAGCTAAGCTAGTTCACCTTGATTACCTTCCTACTGCTGTTTTACCTTCCCTTTGCCTTCCTATTTAAGCCCGTGTGCATGCCACGCAAACAAAGTGCTCAAATGTGCACACTGCTACTATTTACTGGTTTAACTTCTTTTTTCTTCTTGTAAAACCCGGTGCGCAGTGCACACACCCGCTTAGACTTTGTGAAGAGTGCTAGGCAGGTTTAGACACCCCCCCCCAGCTTAGCTGTGCTAAGCTAGGAGCAAACCCAGGACACAGGGCTCCAATCCACTTACAGTATGCCTGGTACACTCCCCCATGATGTCACCCAACTCCAAGGATTGCACCAAGCTATTCCTACTCTTACACTGTTGGGACCTGAGTCACATGATGGGGAAAACTGGTATTCATTATCCTTCCTCTCATTTGCATAGGATTGCCTGGTAATGCATAGTTACATGTTTTACACTGAGCCTCCCCCCCTTAGCAACCACTACTCACTGGATAGGTTGTCTTCTGCTTGCCACTGACTTGAATGGCAGAATATTGATTTTAGTTAGACTGCTTATTTTAGGTTTATTTTATTATTTTCCCCTCGATCCTGTTTGCGTGCTGCTGCCTTATGCTTAAACAGCCGAGACTGGCTAAAAAAATATAAAAGTTTATTTTTGTATTTATTTTTTTGTTTGCAATGTCAATGGCCTTATACTTGGCCATTGGCATGCTTACTACATGATATGCAGCCTTTATTTGAGGCTGTCAAAGCTCTGTTTTGGATTTTGCAGAAATGTACTTGGTTACTAACTGAGTACAATTCTGCATATAGCACTAGTCTTGCATGGACTGTTGCATGCTTCTTGGATTGCAAAATCACCTCATTTGCATGGATTTCACATGCAAATGGAGTGATTTGCATACCAGGGCTTAGTCTGTGCAAGATTAGTTCAGGAGCACTCATGCACACCCCTGCAGACTGTTCCTGGAGCACACAGCAGACATATTGCCTATTTGAGCTCCTGCACCGATCTTGCACTCCATGCAAGCTTTTGAGAATCCAGGGGTATATCTGAAATAATGGAAAATGGACAATTATATGTATGGGATAACATGCATTGGACTTGTAAAAGAAATGATATAAGAACAGAAATCAATTATTTTATAATATCTTATAGTCAAAAAGTTATGCAAAAAGGAATAAATGTAACAGGTTTCTTGGATCATTTAGCTATATGGGTAGAAGTGCAAGAAAAGGAAGGATACATAAAAATAGGTAAAGATATTAATAGATGACATGAAAAAGAATTAGACAAGTAAGATAGAAGTGAGATTAATCAATTATGGAAAGACCACATAGATATGAGTATTTTCTATAAAAATTAGACAAGTTGGTGGATACGTTTTAAAGAAAAATATAAAAGGTGTTTTTTGAAATCTCTAGCAGTAAGGTGAAGGAAAGAAGAAAATTAAGTATAGGTGGCTAAGTAAGGAAGCATTTAGAGAGGCGGTAAAAATGAGATTTTTTTTTTATGAAAAAGAGAAGAAAATATATGAAATGAATCAGGAGAGAATTAAGAAAATATACAAACAAAGATATTTTTTAAAATGAAAAAAGAAGATGTATTGAAAAATATAGATTATAAAATGTTCATGAGAATAATAAGAAAAAGACTAGGAAACAAATGCTTGAATATTCAAGTTTGATAAGAAAGGAAAGGAAGTCAAGATTTATTATGGATAATGAGAGACTTTAGATGATATTTTAAATAAAAAGGCTAGAAAAAAGGAGGAAACTAAAGTTATGGTAAGATATTTGAGTAAAGCATTTGACAGAATACAGTATGAACGTATATTGGGTTTATTAAAAGACTATAATACATAATTAACAAAATAATAAAAATAATTAGCCCGGTGTATGAAATTAATAATGTGAGAGTATTATTAAATGGATGGTTAAGTGAAGAAATTAAAATTTAATCTAGGATAAGGCAGGAATATCAGGTAAGTAGCATTTTATTTGGATTAGTTATGAATGTGGTAATTAATAAAATGAATAAAGTGATGCAAATGGCAGATTAAAAGATAAAAGAAGGAGTACAACTTCCTGTAATTCTTACTTATGCAGATAATATAGTTTAATTACTAAGAATAAGGAGTAGATGGAAGAGGGCATCAGACAATTAAATCCATATTTAAAAGTGATTGGTTTATGTATAAATAAAGATAAATGTAAAAGGATATCATTAATGGATAATATAGGTGGTATTAAATTTAATGATGAGGTTACAGATATTTTGGAATAATGTTTGGAGCAAGTACACACAGAGAGAAACAGTAGGAGAAAAGTATACATAACTGTGAGATATATATATGTTTTGAAAGCTATATAACCTGACATATAATACAAAGTATATTTGATAAATTCAATCCTTTTGGGTAAAATTGCTTATTTAGCAAGAGTTTATATAATCCCATCAAAGCATGAAACAAAGTTAATTTCTGTTGTAGTTTCATTTATATGGGGACCAAGATTAAATCCAGTTAGAAGAAGGATCTTTTATGTTAAAGAAGACAGGGATTGGGATTAATTAATCCAATTATTAATGCAACTTCCTTGAACCTTTATAAAGCTCTGGTAGGACTGAAAAAAGAAAACAGGAATTTAGTAAATGTTATATTGAAGGATAAGTACAAAGATTTTGGGGGAGGATATGATCAGGGCAAAGATGGAAAAGCTATGTAAATGATGACAATTTTTTATGGAAATTGAATATAAAAATATAGGAAAAAACAGAAATGAATGGTATTTGAACATAATGAATGAACATTATTGTATTTACCCATGAAAGCATTTAGAAAATAAAAAAAATGTGATTAAAATAAAATTTGGATGATGTAAGAAAATTTATGAATGTAATGATTTTTTTGTGGAGATTAACAATAAGTGAGCTACCTGTTAAGACTAACATCCCTTATAAAAGGATGCAGGAGTGGATGTGTAATTACTGTGGAGAAATCGAGACATCTGTGCATGTTTTATTTGAAGTATGAAAATAAGATATGAAAGATTTTAATAACGTTGAAGACTTAAATATGAATATGTTAGAGTATAGGTATTATGGTAATAGACAACAAAAAGAAGTTAAGGAAACTGATAAAATAATGTTTTATATTTTACGGACAATATGGATTGAGAGACCAAATTAAATAAATTTAATAGAAAATTGATATTTTCTGAAATTTTGAAAAATTAGCATTTTTTGGTTATGGAAAAAAGAGTGGGGGATAATTAAAGTATATGAAGCTTATTGTATTGTAAATGGAAAATGTAAATAATTGTAATGTATAATATGTAAATAATGTAAACAATGTAAATAAGCTGTGGTAATCAGTAAAGAACCCCTACTCACTACAACACTCATAGTGCATGCTACTAATGAGTTTGAGCATCTGTTCCCTACCTAGCACATTGGTGGGTGGGAGAACAGTACACACACATGGCAGATAAGCAGAAAAGAGTAGAGGTGAATGCTGACTCCATGGAGATGCTTGCAATTATAGAAGAGAAGAGGATTGTGGAGGAAAAAAGATGAATGAGCTTGTTTGTAGGATATGAAAGATTTGTTTCAAAGGGAGATGTTTGAAGAGATGAGAGGAAGTATGGGAGGCTTGTGGGATGATATATTGAAATACATGGTAGTGCAAAGTGTGCTGTAGACAGGGAAGGAAATACTGTGGGGTCAATTGATGGAGAAAATACTTCAGGAAGAAAGAGAAAATGAAGAAAAGATGCTTTGCAAATGTGGTAGAAGAACAGAAAGAAATTAGAAGGGAGAAAGAAAAGAGAAAAAGGAGAAAAGAAAAAGCTTGTGGTGAAAATTCATTGTAAGGAAGAGACAAAAATGAGACAAGATTGTTGAGCCTTTAAGGATAAAGGCAGAAGAGGAATGAGCTTTCATTTTGATAAAAACGATACTTTCTCTGACATTTTGTGAAGCTTCTGGGATACTAGAAACTTCCTTGGATAAATATGAAAAGAAAAAATAAATATATCAATGGAATAAATATGTTGTTCAGACTTTTTTCCAGGAAACACACACAAACAAGTTAATATTCAATTTTAAAATGAAACTGAAAGGAGACTGTTAAAAAGTTTTTGCTAAAGAACTTTTGTAATGAAGTTAAAGTCATTTTTAAAGTTATTGATAACAAAAGGCTTTGGACAGGGTCTTGGGAGTGTAATATGATTTTAAAATGGAAAATGGTCAAATAATACACATTCCGAGTATGATAAATCTTGATAGTATTAGGGCTGTGGTTAAATATTTTGGACAACCATTTTTTTTTGTAAGGACAGACATTTTATAAATAATTGTGATAAAAAGGATGTTATTCATGTGGGGAAACTGGTCATAATGCTAAAAATATGTTATAAATGTAAGCAAACAGGGCATGTATGGATGGATTGTGAGAAAGAAAGAAGACTAGAATATGATGTAAATGAGAAAGAACAATTACAACAGGAGGAAGTACAAGACGGTATAAGTGAAAACAATATTAATCAAGAATAAATGATTAATACACAAAAGGAGGTGGAAACATCTGTAGTTATCTGAAGTGTTTGTGTGGTCTGCATTGCTCTGAGTATCACTCATCTCTGCATTAAAGTTTGATTTGAAGCTCTTTATTTAAGGTTTGATCACTTCTATTTTGTATCTTATTCTAGTATTATATTTGTTTTGTTTTAGGTTTTCTGGAGTGTTGTAGTTTTAAGAGTTGAGCCCTTGTTGTGTTCTTAAATTTGGTGGCTTTGAGTTGCCCACCCCTACTATAAATCTAATTTTGGACACTTCTCCTAGTCCCATCTCATCAGCTTATTCTACTGAGTAGAGAGAGATTGTTTGGGAAGGCCCACACTCTTAGTTTATCAATCTTAAATTATCATGTTTCATCCCTTCCCACTTAACAAAAAAAATTGCACTTTTTTCATCTGCTTTTACTGCATTTGTGTTTCTTCCTACTTTATTACTTTATTTTGCTTTTGCTGCATGTTCTTAAAAGTACTCAATTGCATTTATTCTCCTGCATTTATTACTGCTTGTTAGTAGCCTGATTAAATTGTAATGCTATTCTAAGCTTTTTGGTTTAAGCACTTGGGCTTCAGGCAAGTTGTTTTACATTAAGAAGGTTTGTGGTCTGCACTCTTGTAACAGGACAGGTAGCTTACATCCTTCTAAGTTGGGAGTTGCTGATAGAAGGCTTAGTGTCTGTTATTCTAAAAATGTCTTAGTTATGGTTTACGCACTTGGGCTTCAGGCCAGTTATTTTACATTAAGAAGGTTTGTGGTCTGCACTCTTGTGGGAGAAGAGGGTAGAATCTGCCCTTCTGAGCTGGGTATTTCTGGATAAAAGCTTATTGTGCCTGCTTATTTGAGCTGTGTCTTTCTGAAATTGGTGTGCCTTGTTTGCTGTAGCATAGACTAGATTCAGACCTGCTGAATCTAGCTTTGTTTGTATAACTTGAGCACTAATCCAGGCCATCTTTTATTGGAGAATGTTCCCCTGCACCCTAATGGCAGGATTGTGCAGTTAGAACTTATCTGATTGAAGACTGCTGGAACAGGGCTAGGTTTTGAGCTATTTTATTGGTTTATTTGTTTAAATCAGTTTGCTCGTTTGCTACTGTTATATTAAAAAAAAAAATTCTAGCTTGTTTTCCCACCTTTACTGTTACTAAAGTAATCCAGATACAGATTTGCTGTATTCAGGACTGTATTGTAGTTTCTGAGTTCCTCAGACCTTTCTGTGTTAGAGGGAAGCCTCTCAGCTTATCAGTGGGAGTGGTAAGCACTAGGTAGCCTATCCTACCACAGGAGGAGTGGTTTCTAGCTCCCTTTCAACTTTCTGATTTAAAATCCCGTGTTTGCACAGGTTTGCACACCATGCAGCACCATTAAGCTAGGGCAAACTATTACCAGTGCCAGAAAGTCTGCTCTTTAATTTTTCCCTTAGATCTTGCTAGTTTTTTTCTTTCTTGCATTTAACTAGCATATTTGCCTAGCACTTCATCTGGTTTCTTGTAACAATTATTGTAGCACACATAAGTGCTAACAGCACTAAACATCCTATAAGGAAACAGCTCCAGTATTTATTAATAATGACCATCCCTCCTGGCATGTGTAAAGGTCAGTTCCCTGTGCTTTCTCCTATTAACCTGGTGAACTTGGGCATTCTGAGGCAGTGTAGCAACTGCCTCATGTACACAGACAACCCTCTCCTCTTATCTCCCAACACTCAGACTTGTGAGAGATGCACTTATATATCCAAATTGGAAGACATGCACTCTCCAGCCAAGACCGGAATAGCTGGTCAAGAGGAGAAGGTCAACACCTGCACCATACCACATGGAACACATAGCCCTCCTGAACACCCACCATCACAGCTCTCACATAAAAACACAAACCACACACCCACCTTCGCAGAGGCTCTCAATAGAAATCTACCCAAACAGCAGAGACCTCCAAATCAGAAATGCACTCAACCACCACAACACAGCACAAATCACAAGACACACAGCTCATCTACACAGTATGCCCCTCAACCTAAGCCCCTAAGGTAAAACAGCTTGCCCAATACGCTAATCATAGGTGACTCGGTAGTGAGGCACACTGATGTCCCACTCACTAAGTTGAATAAGGAGAAGGTAACAGTCAGCTTTCTGTCGGGTGCCAGGATTTGAAACATCACACATGCACTCAGGTCACTCCACAACAAGTCCATGTATGACTCTGTCATTGTCCATGTGGGTGTGAATGACCTGAGATGTACCTCCCTGGACTACATGAAAAGAGACATGGAGGAGATCTTGGATTATGTGGCCCAGGCAGGTACGACCCTAGCCCTGAGCAGCATCCTACCATCACCCAGAATGATACCACAGTACACATAGAAAATTATTGACTTCAACAATTGGCTAAGTTTCTGGTGTCATTCTAAGGGGATCCAGTATCTATCCGCTTGGGATGACATGATTGACAGACCTCAATGCTTTGCCAGAGATGACCTGCATCTGTCACCCCTAGGTTTCTGGATACCAGCTAAGTCTCTTGCCTTTTTGTGCCTTTTTTAGTGCCTTTTTAGGCGGTGTTCCAAAGGCCAAATTACCACCATAACAACTATAAATAAATGCAATCTGAGGGTCATGCTGCTCAATGCTAGAAGTCTAAATCTCAAGATGCACTTGCTCGAAGCACTCCTCAAAATGGAAAACATCGACATTTGTGCTGTAACGGAGACCTGGTTTAAAGCAGCAGAAAGCACCCCTGTGCTACCAGGCTATAACTCATTCCACACCTTTTGGCACCAGAAAATGGACTGAAGCTCCAAAGGCAGTGGCATCTCCATCTTCATAAAGGATATCCACACCTCCAGACTAGTAGCCCAGCATAATGCATCAGAGATACTTCAGGTACAACTAACAGTGGATAAGACGGCGATTCAGGTCGTGACCTGCTATCGGTCTCCAACCATGTCCCAAGACTCTCATTCCACATTCCTAAGCACCCTGGAGACTATTAGGGTCCAACCCAACACTCTCATATTGGGTGACTTCAACTACACCTCCATCAACTGGAAAAACTACTCATGCACCAATACACTTGCCCAGCGCGTCCTGGAGTTCATTAATTCCAATGTGCTAGACCACCTCATTCTTATCACCACTAGAGGGAGCAACATCCTTGACCTGGTTATTACTAACATGGGCAACCATTGCTCAACACAAATAGTCAATTCTTCCCTGGTTAGATCCGACCACAAACTAATTACCACGGAAATCCACATCTCACCCACACCACCTGCAAAGGTAACCACCATGAAAACCTTTTCCAAAGCTGACTTTGGGCTTCTGAAAACAGAGTTGACTAACTTCATGGCATCCATGCAAATGGAAAATAGGTTCATGATCGCTGAATCATACACCAATGCACTGTACGAACACGTACATAAATGCATGGAGCTAGCCATACCCAACAGAACCAAGACGGTCTCCTCCAAAAAAAGGAAGTCAATCTGGTGGTCCCCTGCCATTAACAAACTCTACAACAGAAGGAAGAAACTGTTGCCAAAAAAGGTGAAGTCCCAAGACTGGAAAAACTCCTTTATTAGTCTCAAAAAAATTGAGATCCCTCATCAAAACCTGTAAAGCTAGCTATGAAGGCAGAATTGTGGCAGACACTAAAAACAACCACAAAACCTTCTACAGTTATATCAAGAATCTCCATAGCAATACCTAGATTTGCTCTGAGTTACTGCACAATAGTACCTCCTATATTGAGCCAACATATATTGACAACATACTGGCCGACAGATTCAGTGCCAACTTTACTCCTCTCTCCCCCCAAGGGACCAATCACAATACCGGAAGAGCGCCAGGCATCCAGCATTACTGCAGCACAAGTTAATGCTGCATTGCCCAAGGAACAGAATACAGCTCCCATGGAACCCGATAATATCCCTGGCTGTGTTCTACATGAACTACAAAGTGAACTGGCACCACACCTGTGTGCCCTGTTCAATCACAGCCTCACCACAGGCTTTGTCCCTACCGAATGGCATACTGCTACAGTCATCCCTCTCCATAAAGGGGGAGTGACTACAGACCCGGGAAATTATTGCCCCATTAGCCTGATGAGTCTGATATGTAAAGCTATGAAGCACATCATTATGGACCTAATTAACAAGGATATATGGAAGCTCCAAACTCTGGATCCCATGCAGTTTGGTTTTGTGAAGGGTAGATCATAGCTGCTAAACCTGGTTGACTTCTTTGAGTCAGTCACCAGAGCTGTGGATGAGGGAAAGGCAGTTCATACAGCCTACCTAGATCTGGCCAAGGCCATTATACCATTCCCCATTCAGGAATTATTGATAGACTCACCAAACCCCTATATCATTAGGTGGGTTGCAAATTGGCTCACAGATAGAACCCACAGTGTGAAACTAGCAGACTCCAAGTCAGACTGCCAACTAGTCATGAGTGGAGTCCCACAGGGATTGGTCCTGGGTCCTCTTCTGTTTGACATCTACTTCTCAGAAGTCCGGGCCAACATGGAGGGACTCTGGCTGACCAAGTTTGCTGATGATTGCAAGCAGGGAGCCATTATTAACTCCCCAAGTGATGTAGAGATCCTACAGAACAGTCACACTGAGCTCAACGACTGGTGTCAAAACCATGGCCTTAAGCTTAATGCCAAAGAATGTGTTGTCATTCCCTTTGGGAAAAACTCAGTTCCCACTAATTACCACATTGATGGTAGCCCACTGAACACTGAAGGTGTTATAAGATATCTGGGGTTGACAGAAACCTCTCAATCGACCATCACATTGCTACTGTGGTCAGAAAGTCCTTCTATGTGGCATATCTAATTACCAAGGGTTTTGCATCCAGGAAGAAAGAAGTCATCATTTCTCTCTACTTTTCCCTCATTAGACCAATTGTCAAGTATAATGCCACATTTGGCATGTACCTCGCTAAACACCTGCAACAGCTGGAAAGGCATAAGTACCTCACAAAGAGGATCCTAGGCCTTAAACACATGCCCTACATGAACAGACTCAAAAAACTCCAGCTTTTCTCTGTCTCATATCGTCTATTAAGAGGGGATCTCTGCTTGACTTACAAAGCCATGTCTGACCCAGCCGTGTTAGAAATGTTACACCTAAAGAAATCCCAACCCCTCCACACCACATACTCCAGTGACCTCAACCTCATTACCACAATCAACAGAACATGCTGGAGGGACAGGTTCATAATCCAGAGACTAGTCATGCTCTGGAATAGACTTCCCATACATGTCTAGCAGAGCATCTCACTGGCCCTTTTGAAGAGAAATCTTGATGAGTGGATGGAAAATAGAAAGTTCACCCAGGGATAACTCCAGTGGCTCTACTTGATAGAGGCACTGGGAACTAATGGCAGGATGATTCCAGGGCACTTCTATGGGATAGGCTTGTAAAGGCTCCAGGACCACTGGTCTAGTACACACCTATGAATCTTTGAACCTATGAGAGGAAAAATGGGACAGAAGTTAGTGATGGAGAAGATCTAAATTGGAAAATGGTTAAAACGAAAAGCTCAATTGGAAAAAGGGTTAAAGATAGAAAAAAGAAAATTTCAGGATGTAGGAATTAAAGTTAAAAAGAAAGGGAATGAATAAATAAATGATTCATTGTAAATTAAAGAGAAGGATGTCAAATAACCTTATGAATTTTATACATGTTAATGTTAATAGTATAAAGAATGTAATAAGCAGAATAGAAGTGTTAGAATGGTGTAATACATGTGAGGTAGATTTGATAGTACTGGAGGATATTAGGCTTTTAAATGAAGAAAGATAACTGACAGAAACATTATGCACAGGGGGCATAATATGGAATTTGGTAATACAAATGTTGCTATATTGTATAAGAACAGAATACAATTTTTGGATTATACATTAGTCAAATTAGGGAGATTAATGGTGGTAGATTTTAGGTATGGAGGGAAAGTATATAGATTAATAGTAGTATATGCATATGTGGTATATAAAAAAAGGGAAGCATTATTTGAAAACCATATTAAATTATGTTATAATTAATACTGATACAATAATAACATAAAATGTTGATAGTAACGTAAGACATAAAAAAATAAAAAGTAGATCAGATAAGAAAGTAATGAAAGAAATAATAAAATGTGGAAATTTAGCTTTATGGAATTTGAATAAATGTACATATTGAAAAGGAAAATTAAAAACAATGATAAATTACTTTCTATTTTCAAAAATTATGTAGATAGTGATAGAGGAATTAGTGAAAACATTTTTTCTGACCATTTGGCTATATGGATTGAAACAGATGAATATAAGGAACATATTAAAACAGGGAAAGGAATTAGGAGGATTAGTGAAAAGGGTTGGAATGCAAAAGGTCAAAAAGTTATAACAGAGTTGTGGAAAGATCATTTGACAATGAGAGATTTTTAGAAAAATTGGTCAGAATGGTGGATTTAAAGAAAGTTATAAAAAGATGTATTTAAGATGGGAAAATAGTAAAGGAGAGAAAGAAAAAGGGAATATAGAGAATGGAAAAAAATGTTTTATGTAGTTTTGATAGGAATGAAATGGAATATTTCAGAAGAGAAGAAGAGATTTAGCACAAGAATCAAAAGAAAATTAAAAAATTAGTATATAAGCAAACAATTTTTTTACAACAAGAAAAGGAAGACATTTCACCATTATTAAGTAGAAGAGTAAAGGAAGATAGTGGTATAATCAGAGAAATGAAAAATGAAGTAGTAAAAATTGAAAGAGAACAGACAAATATAATGAATATAGTAGTGAGTTATGTTAAAGAAATGGTAAAAAATTAAAGAAAAGGGAAAGAAAAGAATAGGTAAAACAGTCTACAGAGGAAATAAAGAAATAAAAACAAAACAAATTATAATAATAAAATTAGAAAAAGTAACAAAGAAAGTAAATGTAAGCTCAGTAGCTGGGCTAGATGGTATATGATCTTTAATTAAGGACATAATGCAAAAGCAAAAGAAATTATAATAAATATATTTAATGAACAGTTAAATGAGGGTATTAATTATGAAGGAATATGTAGAGATGTTATGAGGTTTCTAGGGAAGGAAGGGGAAAAGAATGAAATTAGAAATTAGAGGCCAATAAAATTGAACAATAGTGATTAGAAATTATGTATGAAAACATTACAAATTGATTAGAAAATAATTTGAATTTTGTAATGGAAGAAGCTAATTTTGGGGTTAAAGAAAAATAAAACCAACAGCTATTAATGATAGAGAAATTGTGGATGACATTAAGAAAGGAAAAAATGAAGTGAAACCAATAACAGCTGATATTTGAATCTATAAAGCATGATATTTTATGGCAAATAATGGGAGAACATCATTTTAGTATAAAGATAAAGTAAGTATGCGAATCAGTGTATAAAAATACTACAATTAGAGTTTTAGTAAATGGTTGGTTAAGTAAATAAATAGAGATGACTAGAGATATAAAATAAGGATGTCCAATGAGTAGTATTTTGTTTGTGACAGTAACGAGTTGTGCAATAAAAAGATTAAATGAAGAAATGGAACATAGTAAATATGTACAGGAAAGTGGGTGATATATCCTATTATTATGACTGATGATATAATATTAACAGCAAAATGGAGAAGAAATAAAAAAAAGTTATAAATGTGAACGATAGATTGAAAAAAGTTGGATTAAACATAAATAAAAAAAATGTAAGGGTTTGGGAGATAATAAGGAGTTGAAATGAATATAGTTTAGAAAGACAAATATATCAGTATTAGAAATTGTCTTAGAGAATATGACGCATTGAAGGAACAATGGGAGACATTTTTGAGAGATTTAAAAATGCTGATTATTATGTAGAATAGGTATAGATTGTCTTTTAATAAAAAAGCACATTTGATAAACACAATTTGAATGGAAAAATTATCATATATAGCTAGGGGATATATGATACTAAGAGAATTGGAGAAACAGTTTATTGAAATTATATTTCAAGTTATCTGGGGTCCAAAAGAGAGATGTTATATATGGAAAAGGAGGAAGAAGGTTTAAGTTTACTGAACCCAATAGAAGTTGGAATTTCATTAAATTTATATAAGGCTTAGTTTGCAAAAATGGAAAGAAAATAAGCTGGTAATAAGTATATTTAAGAGGAAATATAAAAAAAAGAATGGGCTACAATAAAAATGAATAAAAGGGAGAGAAAATTGAGAAACAAAGACATAAACATGTATCAAGAAAAAGTAAAATTGTGGAAGCTAAAGATAGAAGGGTTAGAAGAAAATAAGAAAAAAATGCTATAAAAATATAATATTGCAAAATTATTGTGTGAACCCATGGGAACATTTAATGAAAGAAAAAAAAAATAAAAGCTATAAAGCAAAGAAAGAAAAAAATGTAAGAAGAACACTGCATGCCAAGATTTTTTATGGAGGTTGAAAATTAGTAAGCTGTCAGTAAAGTGAAAATATGTCTTGTAAAAATAAATTAAATAATATGTCTTTTTGTGGTGAGTTAGAAACAACAGAACATGTTTTTAGCATGTAAAAGAGTTAAAATTTTATGGGAAAATTAATAGAAAATAAAATAGTTAAAGAATTTCAAGATTATAATCAGATAAATATGGATATGACTGAAGGTGTTTTATGGGAATATATTAAAGAATATGTCAGTAATTTAGATAAAAATTTTTGTATTATATGGACAACTTCGAATGAGAGACTGAATGAGATCATATACAATGGAAAGTGGATGTTACCAAATACAATAATGAAAATGAAATGGTGGTTATGGGAAAAGAATGGGGGTGTATACATATGTAAAGAGATGTTCTTAATGAAAGAATGTAGTGTTTAATGTAAATTTATTTTCTTGTAAATATGTGAATTGTAAACAGTTGTGCAAAAAATTTGTACTCATTCATCTTGCTGTTTTGTATCACAAACAATAAGCAGCTTTGGAGGACTGCTGCTGACTTGGCTGTGAGAAATCCAAGATGGAGGATGCCATGAGAGATGGACCAGTGTGTGTTTTGGAAGAAGCAAATCAAGAGGTAACTGAAACTATTGTAACTGAGGAAATTATTGTAACAGAGTTAGAAGCAGGTGAATTATTGAATTTGATGGAGCAAAATGAACCTGAAAGTGGAGCAGAAGTAAGCTGGACTGAAGTAGTTAACTGAGTTAAGAAAGCAGAAAAATGCCAATTTCAACAGGAAAAGCAGTAGATTTTGGAGAAGAAAATACTGACATATGTTTGGCTAGAAGAGTAACTAATTTTAAAGGTACATATTAGCAAAAACATATAAAAATATTATGCTGATGGTCTAAGAATGGGAAGGCAAGCAGCTATGGTTACAGAAAGAATTATACGGCAATAGACTAGCAACTCAGAACTAAGAAACCTTTGGCACAAATTAAAACAAAGACTGAATTATTTTCTTTGAATAGATATCTACATTTTTGCTGAATTTTGCACTGCAACTTAGAATATTCACATACAGTTCAGAACTAATGAAACTGACATTGGTGAAATTTAAATATTTTTTCTTATCTGTTTGTAATGAATTGTAAGATATCTAAAAAATGGGTCTACTTCAAATGATCTGTTTCAGATTATCAATCATCAGATCGTCGAAAACCAGATAATCAAAGTTCTGAAACATTGAACATTCTGAATAGAGACCACCATACAGTGGGGAATGGGAAATTTACTGTTTTCTTCACTGTAGTGAAATCTTGAAGTTGGTATATTTAAGTAACAGGGGTGCAGGGGTGCTTGTTCCCCTGCAAAAATATAAAAGAAGACTACTTTTTTCTTTTTAGATTTTTTTTTTATGTTCAATGTTTCAGAACTTTGATCATCTGGTGTTTGATGATCTGATGATTGATGCTCTGAAACTCTGATCATCTGAAGTAGACCCATAAAAAAGATCAGATGAAAGAAATATGTGGACTGTGGGATGGGAAGTATTAGTAACACTGAATTTGATGGAGAGATGCAGATCTTCAAAATGTAATAAATGTTAATGGAAAGAGAGGGACTGTGAGATACTGAGGCCAGTCAAATGCCTGTTTATTTCTATGAAGAGATGAAAGGCATTTAGTACAGGGCTCTGAAAAAATGTCATACAGGTAATGGAGAGAAAGGGGATATACAGTTAAAATTGTGAACCAAAGTGATATAAATGTAATGTATGAGCCATTTTTGGTTTGATTGTCTGATGTTACAGGACATAGGAATAATTGAAGAAAATATTAAAAATAATAGCAAAAAATATGAAATGGATAATTTTGTGGAAGAAAATATAGAAGCACATATAAATTCAGACACAATGGAAATAAATATTTGGAAAAGAGATGGGGTTATCAAAGAAGGGAATATGTATGAGCTACTGGGAAGTGAGGAAGGAAATGAGAGGAATTTTAACACAGTAGTATCACAATATTAAAATAATGAAAGTCAGTAGTAGGAAGGGTACAGAAAGGAAGGAAAAGAAAAATAAAAGTTGGGAAAAAGAAGCAAATGCAGGAAAGGGATAATATAAAGATACTGACTGTAAATGTAAACATTATTAGAAATGATAATGGGGTGGCTAATGGTAACTGAATGGTGTAAGGTGAAAGCAGAGACTATATGTTTATTAGATACAAGATGTGTTGTAAAACAGGAAAGGTATAGAAATGAGGTCTTATTGAGAAACAAGATTCTAATGTCTGGCTGTTGGGATTTTGATAAGAAATGAAGACATTAAAACATTAGATGTTACAATACTGATACCAGGTAAGATGGTGAGCTGTGATATAATAAACGATTAAGGCAGATAGAAAAGTTTGTTTGAGGTCTTAAAATATGTTTTGGTTAAAACGTTTATTATTATTATGATAGGAGACTTTGTAATCTGTGGAAGGAGAAGGAGAAATGAACAGATGATGTGATCACACTGAGGGAAGTTATAAAATGCAGATGACTACAGGTACGAAAAAGGAAAATGGACTTGTCAAACAGGGATGTTTAAAATAGAAATAGATGATGTGATATATTTTAATGGAAAGGAAGAAATAGAAGGATGTGTGGAAATTGCTGAGTTTTCTGATCACAGAGTTTTGTGTGCAAAAATATGTGAGAATAAAGAGATAAAAGGAGGAACAGGAATATAAACATTAAGTGGTGATATTAGTAAGATGAAATTAAGCTGGGGAGTAAGATATTATGGAAAGAGCATATGACAGTGAGGGAATTTTATGAAAATCAGTATGTATAGTATGTAATGTTTAATGAAAAGCATAAGGAAGTTTTCTTAATGGTAGAAAACAGAATGAAAAAGAAAACAGGAATATAAGCAAATAATGGATGAGCTTCAAGGAAAGATGAGAAACAATGAAATAAAACAAGAGAGAAAGAAAAATGCAGTATGACAAAAACAGAGAGAGAGAGTTAAAAATTAATTATTTAGCAAGAGTTTTTCTTAAAGGGTAAGAAACAAAAGGTATCACTTTATTTAGAGAAAAAATATGAGACTAAAAGAAGGAAGAATGGATGTAGTATTTGATGAAGAGGGTTGTGGAAGATATAAACAAAAAGAAATACTGAAAGAATGGAAACATTTGTAGATAAAATTCATGTAAAGGAAGATGTTGAGAAACAACAATGGTGTCTTAAAAAATGTCTAAAGGTGCTAATGTAGAACTGGAAGAGGGCATTACTATGGAAGAAATACAAGAAATAATAAAAGAAAGGTGAAAATGTCAGTGCCAGGATTAGATGGACTAAATTATGAGTTTTATAAGAGAGTGGTGATGGAAGCAAACATTAAATAAATTGTTAGATAAAGGGGTACTGCAAGAAGAAATATGTGGTGGGATGATAACATTTTATATGGAAAATATGAAAGGAAAGATATGAGAAACTGGAGACTAGATTTAGGAGATACTGATTATAAAATATTTTGAGAATAATACAGAAAATAATGCAAAAGTATTGAATGAAGTAATAGGAAATAGCATGTTTGGTGTAAGAGGGAGAGAAAAGTAAAGAAAACAGTACTAATAGTAAAGGAAAGAATAAATATAATCTTGACAGAAGAGGTTAAATTGGTTGCAGCATGTGATGTGAAAAAGGCATTTGGTGAGATAAGTCATGAGGTGATATAGGAAATTTTGGAAGCATATGGAATAAGTAAAACATAGTAGAGATTATAAAAACTTGCTATGAAAATTCATGGTGCGAAAGTAATGGTAAATGGATGTATGAAAAATGTGATCAGGGTTAGATGGGGACTTTAGTAGAGGTGTCCCTTAAGTATGTGTATTTTTGTTCTAGTAATGAATGCAATTATGTCAGAAATAAATGAAGTATGTTGCAAGATAGGAAAGGGAAATGAGGTACCAGTATGTTTGTCTTATGCACATGATTTAGGTATTGTATGAAAAAATAGAGGATGGATCAATGAAAGTGTAATAAAAACTGAAAAGTTATTAAAAAGTTACTTTTAAGATTGAATAAATGAAAAAGTAAGGGGTTTAGGGGAAATAAAGATGAAAGGAATTTATTACATTAGGAACAACATTAATATATTAGTGGGTTAAGTTTGGAGAACATGAAAACACAATGAATCAGTGGAAGGTTAAACTGGAAGAAATAAAAAAAAAATACTTGAAGGGTGAGAAAGTTTTAATGTACCATATAATAAAATGGTATATATGCTAAAGACATACATGTTTAACTAGCTTATGTTACGGGAGTTTACATTTCCAGGAAGCATGGAAAAGGAATTGACAGAAATAAATAGTATTTCATTTTTATATAGGGTTTGAGACTGACTCTTGTTAAAAGTAGAACAATGTACAATAAAAAGAAGAATATGAGGTCTTAAAAATCATATTTTTTAGCATCAGTGCACATGTTTAGGTAGTTATTGATAGCTTGAAAAACAAGGAGAATAAAATGGTGGGGAAAGTCTTATATGAAATGTATAAAATGAATCAGATAACCAAAACAAAACACCAACATAGCACGGGAAATGGAGACCAAGTAAAAACTTTAATACCTGTTCTTAAAAACAGACTTGGTACTTTCACCTCTTTATATATGAAGGCATTATCAGGGTCTCACAAAGTAAACAACCATTCCCTTAAATAAATGAAGCAATTAAGCAACAGCCATACAGAATACAAAGATAATCAAATAATTAAATTAAGTACAGTTCACTAGACACTAAATTAATCTCATCTTTTCCCTTAAAAACACACATCGAAAAAATGCTCATCTAAAACTATAATGCATGTAAGTGAGAATCCATATTTAAAAATAGATAATATGTTTAAATCATTCTAGATTGATGTTTCAAAATACCACTGATTGAACAGTGGTCATTAATACCAGGCTTATCCATGACAGTCAGTCTCAAGTGCCATAGCATTTCCTTATAATCTAGAAGGCTTTCACTGTCACCTCCACTAACATTGCAATTTACTCTGTCAATGACAAAGAATAAGAATCTTTTAACAATCAACACATTCCTTAGAATGCATATATAAAACATTAGTGACCTTTTTATTTTTAATATCATTGACGTCCACAGATGTGATCTGTTAGCCAACTAACTGTTTTTCCTATATAAAGTGCTTGGCATGACATACAAGAAGCTACAGTAAATAAACTATATTTTATCATTATAATTTACCCTGCCAGGACAACTAATATTTCTACATTACTTAATAACAGTCACATAAGGCCTGTCATTAATATATTTTCAGAATTTATATACACCACATTTTGCCATCTGTGATTTGGAAATAATAGCCACTGAATCTGTATTATTCTCTGCCCAACCCTTAATATTCCTACCTCTACCATATACTACCTGTTGGGTACTACCTAACTCATCTTTTATTTCAGAAGTAAAAACTGAATTCCATGCTCTCCTAAGGATTTTAACAATAATAGGAGTATCTTGGTTAAATGAAATCACCATGGCACCCTTTTTGCTCTCCTTTGGGGTTAATGGTGTATTAACATTTCTTATCCCTCAGTCTAACCCTTTCCTCAAAACTGAGACAAATTTTGCATCTCTCCTGTTACAAACCTTATTTTTAATTTTGTTCCACTTATTAGGGGGTATCCAGGGTGGCTGCGGTGGAGCAGTGGTTAGTGTTGCCACCTCACAGCAAGAGGTTCTCCAATTCAATTCTTGACTGTGGTGTCTTCTGTGTGGAGTCTTCTCGTCCTGCAGTTGCATGGGTTTCTTCCAGATGCTCCGGTTTCCTCCCACATTCCAAAGATATGCTGCAAGTGGATTGGACACTCTAAAATTGGTTGTGTGTGTGTGTGTGTGTGTGTGTGTGTGTGTGTGTGTGTGTGTGTGTGTGTGTGTGTGTGTGTGTGCCTTCTGTGGGAGGCTGGCAACTCGACTCTGTAAAACTCCACTGCCAATCATTCTATGGAATGTTCTGCTGTAGCGACCGCTAATGGGAAAAGAAGAAGAAGATTAGGGGGTATCCCCTTTCATTAAACATGTTGATTTGTTGAACATGTTGATTTTGTTGACTAAGTTGTCCATCTCAGTCACAAATAGACCATCATTACTTACTAGCCTGGACAATCAAGCTATTTGCCCCATAACAATACCCCTTTTTTTGAAACTGAGGGTGACAACTACCAAAATGTAAACAGGAATTGGAATACATCTTCTTTCTGTAAATTGTAGAGGCAAAACATACATAAGTCAATTTTTTGTATAAGTAAACAACTGAATACTCAATATTGTGTAAATGCATCCTAAATGCAAATTTTAAAAAGGAAGTGGTACCAATCATAGATCCCATAAAGGCAGGAACAGTACTTTGGTCTCCTTTCCATAAAATTAAAAATTAAAATGTCATCCAGAAATTTAAATTAAGACATCATCTTCTTGAAAAAGGGGACAAAAAACATACCTCCTTTCTCATTCACCTAGAACCAAATTTGCATAAATTGGTGCACACTTCACAATCATGGCCACTCTAGATGTTTCCTGAAATAACTCCCCCTCAAAATATGTAAAATTATTGTGAAATACTAATGCCATAAAATCAAAAAGAAGCATTTAATCTTATTATTTGATAACTCTACTGCCTGGATTCAGCAAGCCTTGCACAGTGTGCAGGACTAGTGCAGGAGTGCCAGCAGGCTGTATGTCTGCCGTGCGATCCAGGAATAAGCTGTGGGGACGTGCATGAGCACTCCTGCACTAGTCCTGCATGGACTCAGCCACTGTATGCAAATTACCATATTTGCAGGTGAAATCCATGCAAACGAGGGGAATTTGCAAGCCAGGAAGCTGGAAGCTGGCCGTGCAGGACTAGTTTAATCTGCAGAAATGTACTCGGCCAGTAAGCAAATACATTTCTACAAACTACAAAACGGAGCCATGACAGCTCCAAACAAACGATGGATATTATGTAGAAAGCATGCCAATGGCCAAATATATGGCAATTGGCATGGAAAACAGTTGCAAAAATAAAAACATCAACTTTTATTTTTTTTAGGCTAGCTCGGCTGTTTAAGTGTAGGGCAGCGGCACGCAAATGGGATAGGGTGAAAAATAAAATACAAACCCTAAAATAAGCATTATAACCAAACTCACTATTTTGCAATTATACTCAATGGCAGGCAGAAGACACCATGGCCAGTGAATAGTGGTTGCTAAGGGGGAGGCTCAGTGTGGGACCTGTAACTATGCATCAGCATGCAATCCTATGCAAATGAGGGGAATGCTACTGAATCCCAGATTTCCCCTGCATGCTAGTCAGCACCCAACAGTGTAAGGACAGGAATACCTAAGTGCAAGCCTAGGAGATAGCTGACATCATAGGGCTGTGTGTCAGGCATACTGTAAGTGGATTGGAGCCCTGTGGCTCGGGTTTGCCCTTAGCTTAGCAGAGCTAAGAAAGGGTGTGTGTCTGAGGCTGCCTAGCACTCTTTACATTGCCTAAGCAGGTGTGCATGCCATGCACTAGATTTTAAAGGAAAAAAAAGTAAACCAGGAAATAGCAGCTCTGTGCACATTTGAGCACTGTGTTTGTGCGGCGCTCCCCCAGGCTTAAACAGGAAGGCAATGGAAGAGAAAACAGAAGTAGGAAGGTAATATAGGAGAACTAGCATAGCTGGCAGGTGAAATGTATCAGAATCAGCCAATTACACAGGCAGCAGGCTAGCCCAGCCCAGAATACTACTATAAACTATGCAAACACCTTTCCCCCTGTTTTTTCACACATATTCAACACCACCGATGTATACAAGTGGGGAACTTTTAACAAACAAAAACAACAAAATGATAGGGGCTGCAGCAGCTATCAGACATCAACATGTGGAAAAGGCTGAGGGTGGTGAGGATGAGAATGCTGTCAACCAACCCACAGTGAGGAGACAGAGAATACTAGCCACAGGTACCTCCCAAAGCCCAACTGGGGATATCATGGGGATCTCACAGGCATCAGCATCTGGGGTATTCCACCAGTTCCTGCATGCCATGTCAGCACATGTCAGTGAGCACATATATTTCCCCAACACCCGTGAGGCATTGGCCAGCAATATGCCTCTCTTCCACCAAATATCAGAATATCCTAAGGTAGTGGGTACTATAGACTGCATGCACATATGCATCAAAGCACCACCCAGTGATCTGTGTAGGGTCTACATCAACCACAAGGGCTTCCCCTCCATCAACTGCCAGGTCGTGTGCAATGCCCATAGTATTATAATGAATGTGTGCTGGCTGCCCTGGAAGCTATCACGATTCCCACATCTGGCATCTGACGCAGCTGTACCAGAGATTTTCCAATGAGGACATCCCTTACGGTCACCTAGTGAGGGATGCTGGTTACGCACTGAAGCCATGGCTGATGACACCCATCAGAAAAATCACACACACCCCAACAAGAACGCCATAATGATGCACACACACATACTAGAATTATAATAGAGCATGTATTTGGGATGCTCAAGTCATGGTTTCGGTGCCTGGACACATCCGGTGGAGCCTTGCAGTACTCACCAGCTACATGTACTCAAATTGTCATCGTATGTGCCATGCTACACAATATGATCCTGTGGAAACAGCTGCAGCAAGGACAGCATGGGGCAGGGCTACACAGCCCCCCACCAATGCCAAGGCCTGCAAAGGCACAGAGTGACTTACCTGAGCCTCCCCAGTAGGCAGATGGAGGTGTGCCTACTATGCCCTGGCCTTGGCAAAGAGGCAATGCATAGCACATACACTGACACAGTAGGGACCCAGGGAATGACACCTGTCTCTGACTCACACATACAGTAAAAGGGATGCCAAACATGACACCACCTGTGCTCATCCATGTATAGGGAGTGTACTATGTGCATCCGACATAGGCAGCCCTCCAGCACCATCCTCAATACTGGAATACCCACAAGGTAAGTTACTCTCCTTACCAGTTGCTGAATAGTATGTATTGTTACTTGTATCTATGGTATGGATGTGAGCATGCAAGGGAATCGGGTGGCTGAATGGGATGCCAGCAGATAGTAGACACCCATAGTGGCAGCATGAGATCTGTAACAAATACTGGTGTCACCATAGTAGCCATTACTACACATGGTGACAAAACCCACTGCAGGAAATGTGCTGGGCCACATGTGTGTCCATATGACACACACATGCCAGTCAGGGAGGTTCACATACCCAACAACAGTCTCAGTCAGCAGGACAGGTGTAGACAAACACAAACACAAACAAAGGCTGTGCTAAGGCCTCTAAATGATGCTTATGAGTAACCTCCCCCCCAGGCCTGTACAGACAGACTACATCAGGTCAGGCAGTAGGATGTTAGTTCTGAAGGGTAGGAAGTCAGAAACTAATATGTAGGTCAATCAAACCTAAGACCTGTAGTACACTGATATGCCTCTAGTCAGCATGATAGGTTAGAATACAGGATGAAATGGAGTACCTGACATACCGGTACAGTCATAGCAAATATGTACAAGTGTTAGGTGTGACCCCCCCCAATCCTATGCAGAAATGTAGAAACAGGCAGGTGTGCCCCCCAATTCTGTGTAGACATGTAGAAACAGTCAGGTGTGCCCCCCAATCCTATGTAGAAACAGTCAGGTGTGCCCCCCAATCCTGTGTAGAAATGTAGAAAAAGTCAGGTGTGCCCCCCCAATCTGATGTAGAAATGTAGAAACAGTCAGGTGTGCCCCCCAATCCTATGTAGACATGTAGTAACAGTCAGGTGTGCACCCCAATCCTATGTAGAAAGGTAGAAACAGTCAGGTGTGCACCTCCCCCAATCCTGTGTAGAAATGTAGAAACAGTCAGGTGTGCCCCCCCAATCTTGTGTATAAATGTAAAAACAGTCAGGTGTGACCCGCAATCCTGTGTAGAAATGTCAAAACAGTCAGTTGTGCCCCCCAATCCTACGTAGAAATGTTGTAGCAGTCAGGTGTGCCCGTGCAATCCTATTTAGAAATGTAGTCAGTCTGGTGTGCCCCCCCAATCTGATGTAGACATGTAGTAACATGTATGTGCAGGTATAATACCAGTGGAGCACAGGTGACTAGAGATGGCCAAGGTAGCAGGATAAATTGTAGCATATGTACAATATGCAGGTATGTGTGTGTTAGGTTGGTGCATGCTACATATTGTGTGAGAGTGGTCAGTATGTATGCATGTTGAGGTTTGGCCTGGTGGCCATTGCCCACTACTGCCGATGACAGGGCCAAGTCCTCACAACTGCATTGCCAAAGGCAATTCCCCCCAGTATAACACATGCTAGCAGTAAGCCATTGTAAATTTATGGTGGTAATATGTGTCACCATCTGAAATATGGACATGGCATGACTGTTGGGCTACATATACAAGCAGTACACAGGGAAAAGTACCCCAGACATACAGTATATAATGTGTAACTGTAAACTGGACACACCTTTGGAATTGTACATGCAGGTATGCATCACATTATCTTGGCTTGTAGTAGGGAATACTGATGTCATCTGGCCGAACACTTGCAGATCACAAAGGTGATAGGACTGATGTATGGGGAAAAGGCTGATGTCCCTGCATAGGCCAGCATAACTGGAATGCCCCATGCATATCTGTGAATCAGATGCAAGTAGTGGCCATAGCACACATGCACCCAGCTCACCCAAACACTACCCATAGATACCTCTCTGGTCGTATCCCCGCTGTTGGGAATGGGTACAATATGATCCCCACATGTGTATGGCAATAGCAAAAGAATGCAGCATGCAGTGTAGGTGTCCCATGCAGGTGTGTCCCTAGTTGTAAGTAGCACCCTGCCAGCATCCACACCACCTGATCAATACTGATAGAAAGTATTGGCATGAACACATACCCTGTCATCCCAGGGGAATATACTGTATGGCAGTCTGGGACTGTAGGACTGACAGAATGCAATGGGCTGCTACAGCTGGCCTGCATCACCACCAAATGGCCTACAGGCTCTGCAAAAGGCCTGTGTCTCACCCATTCTGCTAATGAATGTTATGTCATGGACACCCAAATAACAACATAACACACTCCACATAAGCTATATGCAAAGCCATGTGGACAAACCACAGTAACGTGTCTACCATGTCCTACTGCATGAACTGTGGACCAACGCCAAAACACAGCTGTGATGAGGTGATAACTATAGGGAAAGTATCAGAGACTGTGTGCATAATGTATGGAAGAGGATAGAATAATAGAGGGTAGGTGGGAGTATGGGCAGCATGGAATGTGCAAGATCTGACACACAGCCGTGTGCGCATACTATCCCTGGCTGCAAACACAAAAATGAGTGGCTACAATCCCACCCATACACCACAATAGGGGTAATGCCCTTACTTATGACCCCTGCCTCTGGGTAACCTGTGTGAATCTGTACAGCTGTGATGTATTGCCACAGCAAGATAAGGCCATACTGTCATGTTGATGGATGTACAAGTATGGGATCCTCTGCCAGTACTGTACCAAGATGCTTAACTGGATACACAGACCCAGCAGCAAGTGTCTGCAGCACCCACTCCAGAATGGCATAATTTTCCATGAATATGTAGGCATTTGACCACAATGCTGAACACAGCTGCATTCACCATGTGTTCCCCAGGACATCACTGTGAGCAAAAATGTCCACCTGGCAGTACTTGAGGACATAAAACATCACAGTGTATAACAGTACACATGTATGAATATCTCTGCTAACACCAGTACCATGTAGCAGAAGCAGCACAGACACAATCACCTACAGTACGCACTATCCGTTGTACAGTTTGACCTCATATTGCCAACTGATCTACAGATATCCTGCAGAAACAGTTTGCTACCTATAGGTATAGAGCATAAAGATTTGCACTGGAGTACAAACTACCTGGAATGGATCTACACATTCAATACTGAAGGGCATACTGGGCATGCTCACACACTTAAACAAATGAAGCCCATGTCTGCCAACATCGGTGGACCATACATATCTGACAGTTGCAGATGTTAATGTATATAATCCTTGGTATGCACCAGTCATGCTTTGCACACACATTGGATAGCAATGCACACATATATCCAAGGACAGCACACTATAATATGCCAAAAGTACACATACATAGATGTGTGGAAGAGAGTGACAGTGACAACGAGCCTTCCATCATGTGGCCTGTCCCACCCAGCACACAGCCAAATGACTACAACCACATGATGTGTAAATGTCACTCACTGTAGAAATTAGCAACTGGTATCCCTCAGCATTACAGACTCTGTGGTGCAAGTGCTAGCTGTTTAACATGACTATACAAGGCAGTAGTCATCTAGCAGTTGCATACACATACCTGCAGAATATAAACCTGTGTATGCCTGAGTATGGTGTGTCTATCTCTAGATGAAAGGGTTATGGCCCATGCGCACAGATTGTCCTCCCCATAGCCCTACTATGACAAGCCTGCTGATGTCATTCACTTTGAAATACACCTTTGGGAGAGAAGCAGTCCAGTAATCTCTGTGGCATGTCCTATTACTGCATAATTATGTAGTGTGATAAACTAATTAGGTGGGATTTCTAATCACAGACATGGTAACTGTGCCTGTGTAGGGCGCAATGCTTTTTAGGCTAGTCACACTCACTACAAATCAAATGCCCTACTTTGGAAGGCTGCTGATGTCATTCACTTTGAAATACACCTTTGGGAGATGAGTAGCCCAGTAATCTCCGTTGTGCATCCTATAACTGTGTAATGCTGTAGTGTGATAAACTCATTAGGTAGGAGTTCTAATTCCAGACATGGCAACTGTTTGTGTGTGTGTTTCTGTCTGTGTAGGGAGCAATGCTTTTTAGGCTAGTCACATTCACTACAATTCAAATGCCCTACTTTGGCAAGGCTGCTGGTGTCATTAACTTTGAAATATACCTTTGGGAAAGGAGTAGCCCAATGTCTCCATGGCACATCCTACAACTGTATAATGCTCTAGTGTGATAAGCTAGTTAGGTAGGAGTTCTAATCCCAGACATCACAACTGTGTTTGTGTGTGTGTGTGTGTGTGTGTGTGTGTGTGTGTGTGTGTGTGTGTGTGTCTGTTTGTGTAGGGAGCAATGCTTTTTAGGCTAGTCACACTCACTACAATTCAAATGCCCTACTTTGGCAAGGCTGCAGATGTCATTCACTTTGAAATACACCTTTGAGAAAGAACTATCCCAGTAGTATCCGTGGTGTGTCTTATAACAGCATAATGTTGTAGTGTGATATAGTACTTTGGTAGGGGTTCTATTCCCACACATAGAAAGTGGGGATGTTTGTGTGTGCAATTTTTTTGTCTGTGTAGGGAGCAATGCTTTTTAGGCTAGTCACGCTCACTACAATTTAAATGCCCTACTTTGGCAAGCCTGATGATGCCATTCAGTGTGAAATACACATTTGGGAAAAGAGTAACCCAGTAATCTCTGTGGTGTGTCCTATAACAACATAATGCTGTAGTGTGATATAGTACTTTGGTAGGGGTTCTATTCCCACACATGGCAAGTGTGGATGTTTGTCTGTGTAGGGTACAATGCTTTTGAGGCCATTCACAGTCACTACAACCACAATTTACCTTCTTTGGCAAGCCTGCTGATGTCATTTCCAGTGAAATACATGTTTGGTTAGGGCATACTCCAGTAATCTCTGTGGCGTGTCCTATAATTGTGTAATAAACTAGTTAGGTAGGAGTTCTAATCCCAGACATGCCACGTGTGTGTCTGTGAGTGTGTAACAACTGGACTCATTGTGGAGTGGGTTTTGCATATTTCTTATATGGTGGCCCTATTATATGTCACAATGTCCACTTTACAAGGATAACAAATGTGAAATAGTCAAGAGGCTGTTGTGCCAATCCATACCCCTACATGTGACATCAAGGCCTGGTGAACAAAGTTAGCAACCCTTTGTATTACCCAGGGAACAGTTTCAACCCATGTCTCATACACAAACACACTTGCCTAGGCAACAACCACTATGTTGGTAGTACCCTGCATATTGCCCACATATAGTAACCATGGTGTGATTGCAGTGGACTACAGAAACATGGCACCCTATCCATCAGTACAATTGGCACATACATGCAGACAGTGTGCCTTCACTATGTTCCCCACTGGATGCCTGCAACGCCTGTGGTGCCATCAAATGTGACCCACAGAGGACAAACCATGCCTTAAACACATGCCTTGTATGGACAGATGCCACTGACACCAGGGAATACCTGTATCATGCTATCAATGTAGGTGGAGGGTCAACCTGCTGTCCATTATCAGTTCCTGCCACACGAGGCCAGGACTGGCACATCTTATAATCTGTGTACACAACATGGGCAAGACACCCCAGGTACAGTTCCACATGTCACTGTACATGCATGTGGGATGTGTGCACATCCCAGACAGCATCCATGTCATGGACTAAAGAACACATACATGGCAAGCATTGCACAACAATGGCCACATACAATAGTTACCCATGAGACTGGATGGTAAATACGATACCCACCTGTGTGGGCCAATCCAGACACTACACCCCTGAGCCACACTGCAGACCATTGTCATGTGTCCTGATGCCAATGTATACCCCTTACCTAGCTTTGTATAACTGTCTGGCACAGACAACCACTACACACCTGTGAAGCAATGCATGCATGCATGTCAGTACTGGCACCCTGTGTCTGTGTGTGTAGTGTATGATGCTTTTGACCACAGTCACACTCACTACAACTCCCACTGGCACACTGAAGCATACTGTCTGATGTCAGACACCTTCACATACCCTTTGCCCATATAACCTCAGGATAACCCCTGTGATGCATGTGATA
This sequence comes from Protopterus annectens, assembly GCF_019279795.1. Lineage (NCBI taxonomy): Eukaryota > Metazoa > Chordata > Ceratodontiformes > Protopteridae > Protopterus > Protopterus annectens. The sequence continues at coordinate 538,117,747 of NC_056737.1, forward strand.
CCTGCACATTACTGTATTGTGGCAAACTAACTAGTTAGGAAGTGTATTCCTGACCCTGCCAAGTATATCAATGTGTTTGAATCCCTAAGGGTGTGTGGCTATGTTGATGCTGACACCTGTTCATGTGGACAGGCACGTGTACTACACCTACCATATCACTGTTGCAGATGTCACTTACCATCACATATACGTTTGGACAGCTCCATAATATGTAAGCTATGTGGCTCATGCAATCATTGCATAGACATTTGACAGAAGTACATAGTCATGGGTTTGAAACCCTGTAATGGTTAGTGTGTGACACAAACAAGTTTAGGTTTTACTCTGCCGCCCCCTCCCTGACTTACTTTGTCTCTGTCTGTCTCTCTCACTCCCTCTCTGGTGGATGTGGAGAACTGCACCTGCTTTGCTTAGGCAGCAGCTTGTGTTTTATAAGTGATGCTCATGATCAGCTGATGGCCTCTGTACGAATTTCAACCCTCCTCTAGTTGATTGCACGTGGAACAGCTGTGGTAACATTCCCATAGACAATTGCATGGAAACACACTCCAGTATCTAGGTACATCATATTGGTGTTGGGTCTTTTCAGTCACTCTGAGCAGGACCTAGATCTGGTGTTTGGCAAACAGCATCACAGATGGATTTGGGATTTATCTCTAACAACATACACTGTGGAAACAGGCCAGCACACAGGAGGGGGATGTGCCTGACATGACTACAGAATGTAAGTGTTGCTATTCTGCATTTGGAGTAATGTCAGTTTAACAGGGTGTGTGTGGATATGGCTGGTCTACATGTTTCAATACCTGTCATGACAGTGCTATGTTTTTGAGGAAACCCCCATCTGTAGGGTCATCTGCAGACTGGGCAGTGTGTGGTGCCTTTTGTTTCTTGTGTTACTCAAAGAACACCTATCTGAGAACTTCAGAAGCATAGTGTGAGGATTGCAGTCAGTGCATGGTGACAGCCATGAGAGTTACTGACTTCATATCCCTCATAGGACATATGTCGCAACAAACCCTGTTACAACAGGAAATGTATGAGGTTATCACAGCAACATGTCAATATTGGCCCTGTGTTTGTGCCTCCAGCCACAACTCTGTCAACCTTTGTACATATGTCATGCAGTAAGAGGTGCATATGTTCTGTACACCATTATTTATTGACATCATATCTGATAACAAGCCAGTGAAATATCAGACTGCTACACATGTTATGTATAGTAGGGGTTATATCTGAGGACATAACCTGGGCATTCTGTGGTTGTGTGTACAGTACTGATGTCTGTGTACTTATGGTGATTGTTGACAGTGTGTGTATTGTGAATATGTACCTTGGCCTGTGTACAGACTGTGGTAAATGTCATTGTTCTTGGTCCTGTTCTATCTGATGTTACATGCTGCTTCAGTGTATGGTACCCTATCGGCTTACATGTTTGTAGGGCCAAACACACACATGTCCCATACCACAGACAGGCATCGGACCACACTGTGTAGTGGCCCAGTATAAGTAGAGCTAGTGTGTGAGGGGGACATATGAGGATGGTGTTGATCAGACAGTCCATATACTGTAATATTAAGCTAGCTTACCATATGTGGCTGTGGCTGTGTTCACATTGGTTGTGGATATGCACTTTCACACAGGTGTCTGTTACTCTGTGCTGTGACATGCCTGTAGATCCTGCTATATTTGCAGGTACATGTGTATTCCCCCATAAGAAATGTAGGCCAGTGTTGTGGCAGTCTGCCTGTAGTTTGCACAGTGCTTTGTTACATGCCTAGCAGCTTAGTGTACTTACCCAGTGTGATGTTATGTCCAGATATTTGCCAGATGTACTGCTGCTGGGCCACCATAACTGTCATGCATTTCTGAAAAAAGCAGTGGGATGCTGTACAGATGTATGTCACTAACTACTGGGTAGTATGTGGCCATGTGACCTCTGCACCCGTGGTTATTATGTGTCAGGACAGACAGAAGTGTGTGAATGCATAACCTATGTTGACATATGTACCCCAGTATTTATGTTATATACCCATCTACATGGCTGTTAACATCCACATTGTCAGGCTCGGTCCACATGTCTTGCACTAAGGGGTTCTGTGTATACCTCTGGACTGACAAGAGTGTGTGAGACTGTCCACATTTATTGGCCATATCTCTGCTGTAGTCCACAGGATCATGACTGTGCTAGCAGTGGTACTGTACTATGATGTCCTTAGGATGTCTGTCTGTAGCCAATAGCACACATGTTAAAAGCAGATGTGACCTCCCACACACATGTCTGTTAAGACAACCCCTATTACAGTAGCAACAGTCTACATGTATACCTGCAATACATACCTGACATCCCGTTGCATTAAGAGGTTGGGACTATTGGGGTTGAGGTAGGACTCCACTCCATGTTCTGGACATATGGTGAACATATATGTACATATACTTATCCATATATCTATATAGATATATACACATATACATATATATATATATATGGATATATATATATATATATATATATATATATATATATATATATATATATGTGTGTGTGTGTGTGTGTATACATATATATATATATATATATATATATATATATATATATATATATATATATATATATATATATATATATACACATATACTTTTGGATATATACATATACACAGCAATATATATCTACATATATATGTATGCACATATGAACATATACTTTTGGATATCTACATATATATCTTGACATAAATAGGCATATCTGTACACATAGGATATGCATACATATATATCTACATATATATATATATATATATATATATATATATATATATATATATATATACATATATATATATATATATATATATATATATATATATATATATATATATATATATATATATATATATATATATATATATATATATATATATATATATATATATATATATATATATATACACAAAGAGATCTACACATGGCCATATATATGATGCACTATACAGATGTGTATACAGACATCTGTATGAATATGCATGTGTATGTACATGTAGACATATTTCAACATATGTATATGCATATATACATATTCCTGTCATGTGTAAACATCACGGTTGTGTATACCTTCCCAGATGTATCTCACCATATGTATCTGATATGTGTACATTATGATAAAAGAACATATATGATGCAACAGTCATATTAATAAGTGCTACACATTTGTGGAAGTAAAGGCAATTGTTCAATACTAATCAATATGTGTATTGACAGATATATTGGAAAAACAACAGCTGTCTTCACAGTGGTCATGGTGTAGTGGTTAAGTGTTGTCACTGTAGTGTACAGGGTCCTGGGTTCAAGGGCTGTTCATTTTGTTGCTGGGCAGAACAAGGGCTGTCAGATGCAGAGTGTTTAAGTCAGTTTTGAGCAGCTTTAAGCATGTTTGCGTGGGGTTGCATGCAGCTAAGTGGTGCTAAGCTACAGGTAAACGTACGGGCACTTACCAGTGTGCAAATCAACTTAGTTGTTATATTGGAGCAATGTTGATACCTGCTAAGCATGGCTTAGCCCTGGTAACCAGTTCTCACCACCGATTTCAATAACATAGCAGGGTAATGACATCTGTAATATGTGTAGGCACACAGCTATGACCACCTGCAGCGATTCACCCCAGTACTGACACATGTGTATGTGTGCATTACTGAGGATAGCAGTGTCTGTGTGTGTTAGCACAACTGTACTTGGGAATTTCATGAGGGCCTTCACAACCACTGGAACACCCATTTCCATAGTCAGTTGTGTCTGCTGCTGTATGGGACATTACATGTACCCTGTTATGCTCCACTCCCTATTGGCTACATGAGCCTTGTAGTATCAGCACAACAGTGTTGTACACATGGGTCAATAGGCATGGGATACCCATTGAGTTTTGGCAAGTGTGTGTATGTGTGCATGTCTGTATATCTGTAGGGTACAGCATTCTGAGGCCACATACTCCTATTACAATACCCATGGCCACACAGAAGTACAGATAGTGTTGTTGCTGCCCATAGGTGAGGCATGACAATGTAACACCCTACTATGCCTGTGGCATGTGCATTAGATGCATTTCCCTGTAGTACCACAGTTGGGATATACAATGGGTTGTATCGCAGTTGTGGGCAATGTGTGATAGTGGGTATGTCAGAGTGTCATCATGGTTTTAAGGGAGTACAATATCCACTGGGGGATATGGGTGCTATGTACACTGTCATTACACTAAGGTACACCCTGTATATGTCCTATGTACCCCTTTATGGTTACCACTGTCACAATCAACCATTACAGGTAACTGATACCACAATCCAGCCCAGTTATGCATGTGCTGTGTGCAGCCTACCTGTAACACATTGGACACATGGTCAAGTTAGTTAGCAGTGATAGGCCCAGGTCTCTTGGACGTGTGTCTCCCTGTTATGTGTCTGCTAATGTGTATATGAAGGTATGTCACACTATGTATTGTTGATATACATCCATTACATCCCCCAGTAGCATACTCTACATGTCTGGGGATGTTCTGCATGTAACATGTAACCTGGAACACACCTCACTCTAAACGCTGTGTGGTGTGTGCAATGAAAGCCACACACTTCAGTAGCACTACATACCTAGGTAGGGGTCTATTCCCAGTGTTGCCAAGTAAGAGTGTGCATGTATGTGGATGGGTGTACATCAGGTTGCAGATTATACACATCCCAACGGGTCACCTGTCCATGTGGCACAGGCAATAACTGTTATACAAACCTGTGACATGTGTTCAACTGTACTCCAGATATGTTGCAGCCATGGTGTCACCACAGTGCCATACCCCATTGTGGAATATGACTACAGACCATCCTCCTGCTGACACATGTACACCTACAACACAAATGGATAACATTATGGGGACCACAATCAACCAGTGTTACTAACAGCTATAATGCATAATTGTTGGATGGCTACACTACCTGACATATATGCATTAAACGTTACTCCTGACATGTTACACTGCAGTAATTTGGTACACTGTAGTACAGTCACTGTGAGCATCATAACCATATTAGCCTGTTCCTGCATTGATGTTATGGATGACAGGGATATGGCACAGGTATCATCATATGCACAGCGTGTGTTGTTGGTTTGCCAGAGGCCAAGGGTGGGCCATACATTTGACACCATGTGTGTGGGTGAGGGGTGTAATGAGGTGACCTGGGCATGGTGATGTGGTGTGTGTAGGTTTGGAGTTGCCCTAGGTGTGTTTGTATAGTGTGTGGGTGTGCACGCACACAGATCTGCCATGTGGTTGCCCTACACCGGTGTTTATGGACAGCTGCAGACCATATCTGGCAGGGTGTGCAGTTCACTGCCTCCGGCCACATATACGTGGACTGTGCCTGCCAGGGGTTCCATGGGTACATCCAGGTACAGTCCTCGATGTGCTACTCTCCCTGATGATGGCAGATGTCTTTTGGAACCAGATCCCTCCTGGGACAGGCCAGTACCATGTGCCCATGGCCTGCTTTGGTGTGGTGTGGACAGCACCCCCCCCGCATTGTCGGGGCTGGTACTGCCACTGCAGGAGCCCCTTGGTGTTCTAGCACATCCACATTGACTGCAAGCTGTTGGTGTTACTGGCCTACGTCCACGCGGCCATCGCCGCATTCCTGCCACACGTTCAAGCACTGACATACCACAGTCGATGAAGGCCATCATCTCACCAGACCATCTGTCCAAGAGCTCGGTATAAGCACGGATGGCACCAAACAGTTCACAGAAGTTGTCACTTGCAGATATGAGAGCAGCCCTCTGCAGCCTCAGGCTCTGTCTGGTGTAACATTCCATACATGCCTGCGCCACCATGACAGCCTGAAACATGCACCTGGTGGTACCAGTTGTGGCGCATCTGCCAGGGGCATGATGACCAGTGGCCCTACCATGAGCACCCTTGGACATCTGCATATGTGGTGCCCTGCTGGACATCTGGCTATGCCTGCTGTGACCAGACACAGTAGGCATGGTTACCACACTCTCCTGTGCACTGCTACCACATGCCAGCTGTCCCTCCGCTATGGCCACCAGTGATGGAGTATGTATAGGCACTGACACTGTGTGCAGGGTTTGGGTGGCTAAAAGGGGGATGTCAAATGATGGCACTGTTTTGGCCCCTGACAACCCCACCTGTGCCTCAACAGTACTATCATGATCGTTGGTGTCTCTATGGACACCAACAACAGATTGCATGCAGAAGGGATCCTGACCCACCTTGGCTGCCTGTGGGGGAAAACAAGAAACGTACTTTAAGACCTGTATAGCATTGCATAACAGTACACACACACACACACACACACACACACACACACACACACACACACACACACACACACACACACACACACACACACATGCACAGCACCTTAATACCTACCTGTCTGTGACTTTACAGACAGTCCCACGTTTATTAAAATGCATTCTCCATCCTGCATCACATTTGGTAACATACACTCATTACTACCACTCATTAATGTATCATTCCTCTAAATGCCTAGACAAATGATCACAACACAAGATCTGTTACTCCATTGCCTCCCTGACCTGAGTGGAGTGGTTGTACATGGCCTCACTGCTGCCATTCAGTGTTCACCCTGGGTATGTCCGGACATCATGAGCATGGCCCGTATATGTGAGGGGCTACTATGTTCACTCCATAATATCATGCACTGAAGTCTCATGTGTAAGTATTGCTCAGTACATGACAGACATGCTGCTCAATTAACCTATCATGTGACAACTGTAATATATGGATACACTCCCTGGTGTTGTATAGTAATTCCCCAATGCAACTGTAGTGCTGCATAGGTGGGTTGTCAGCCACCTGTCTGCTGAATGCGATATTAAGAGTATACCTGGTGTCTACCTTCCCTCCCAATGCATGGTCCATGCTACAGACCTTATTATATTATCAGCTGTCCTGTGATTACATACATGACAAGTATTCCTGGTGTGTCATGTGTCAGTCCATGTCCATGTACTGCACGATCCCAAAGGGAAGTACTGTTGTATGAACAACCCCACAATCGCACATGTGCATACATGGATACCCACACAAACACACAGACATGCACACACACATCCTACATGCAACACCCTCATTCCATTTCACCAGAGTGACCCTATAGACAAAATAATCACCCACTGAGATACACACACACACACACACACATACAGGTGAGGCTGCACAATGATAGTACACACAGTCCTCCTATTACCCATCTGTCAACATGCATAACATCTGGTACACAACAGCATGCAGTGCAGCTATAGTCAATCCATGCTAGCAACAGTATACATGTGTGTGATGCATGTGCTGTGTTAGTAGGTAATGCCCCTTCCCCTGGATACCACTGCACCCATGTATACAGTATTGCTGTGTACCTGTTCTGCACCCTGCCATGTACTATGCATCAAACCTCACAGGTGTACAACTCATTGCTGAATATGTAGTACTGTGTCAGTTATGTCAGTTCTAATGCTCACAGCCCCTATGTTTTTCAGCAACACATACCTGGGATGATATGTGGACAGATGTCATTTGTGAATGCCTGATGTCTGGTTTACAGATCTCAACATCAGTGGACCATGTATGACCAATCCAATACTATTACACTGACAACCATCAGAGCATACCGTGGCTATGGGGAGTGTACACTACTATTACAGTGACAACCGTCAGAGCATACCATGGCTATGGGGAGTGTACACACCCTTATTGAGATGACACACCCTTCCTTGATCTGTGATGGAACCACATCACCACATATATTAACAGTACATGAGCCCGATATGTGACATATGTCCTGTACATTCACATGCAGTGTCTACGGAATGTGTTAGGTGTGCAGATGCTGACCGCCATGCATACATTCTGTATGTGCATATGTGTGCACACCCTTATCATGACGGTTTGTTGCACTTATTGTTATGTGTACTACAGCAGTCACTACTCCTGGCAGGGGTATACTAACATGAGTCATCTGCATTTGCCAATGTAGATTCAGTCTGCCCTACACAAGTCCCCCAAATCTGCATGATTTCAAGGTCTAGTCATGTGCACATCCCTTGGTGTTCATGCACTGTCATTACTATTGCTGTGGGGGTAGGGTTACATCTGCCACAGTTCCTGAACCTGACTGTGTGCAGATACAGCCACTCTTAGCATCCTTAAGATTCCTGCTGCAGTGCACTGGTGTATCATGCTGACACCCCCTCCCCATCTTCAGCCTTTTTGCAGATGCTTGACAAGTAAGGCCTACACATGTGTGTCAATTTGCAGTGACCCATACAATGCACACCACATGTTACAGCCTAGTCCCAGCTGATAATATGAACCACAGTAATATGTTATACCATAGTGTAACTCTGTAACAGTTGCCATTGTACTACTGGTATGTACACTGTTGTTGCACTGTATACAGGTGGTGTTTCACACATGCCCCTACTGTAGGCCATGTCTCCCACCATTATGTTACTTTCTGTGGACACATTCCACAGTGACAGGATGTTAGTTATCTTGCAGGTGTCTGACATACCCTTTCAATACCCCACTGTGATGCAGTGCATTTAACAGCAACAATATGTGCATATACCGGAGGGACCTATATAAGAGGGTGAGAGATGCAAAGTCAGTGGCCACACCTGTGGCATTGCTACAGGGTGGGTGCAGCATTACAGTACATCAACAGTATATGTCCACAATACTACCATGTATGCACATCTGTTTATCACTACTATGCAAGCAACAAACTATATCTATGACATGTCAGATATGCATGTTCTACCTGTACAGATGTGGATGCATACACAGCAGTGGTTTAATGATGTGCTCTGTGGCCTTACCTGCATGCTCCACAGCCAGTGTGTGGGTAGCACCCACCTCCGCAATGGTGTCTGGCAGTTGTTGGCTATGTGGACAGGCAGGTGCCACGAGACTGGTGAGGAGCTCCTCAACACATGTCGTGGGATGGATGGCATGGCCACCCCCTGTTGCGAGGTGATCCCCCGGACTGCAGCAGCACACCGACTGGCATTGTGAAGCAGGTCAGAACAATTATGCCGGACCTGCTCATAAATGCGGTTGTGCAGTCCAACATTATTGATCCTGTGGACTAGGTCATTCCACAGGGCGGTCCGCTCCTGCTGCTCATGGGCGGCCCGGCCAAACAGGACAGGGTAGTGCTGGATTAGGTGGTTTATCACTATGTCATTCTCAGCAGCTGATTAAGCCAGTAGCCATCCATGTAACATCTTGCCTGAAGACATAACTATGGAAACAGGTCTGAGCAACTCATACAGCAAGGTTACCAAAGTTCTTAATACACATCTCTGTCACCACCCCCACCATATAAGCAACAACAAACTATACACACAACTCAATAGGTATGGCTACAGCTTACCTATCAGTGGGACAGATATTGTATTGTACCCCACTTTGTGCTATGTGTTTGCATCCATGTTCCCTGTGTGGACACTATCATTGCTGGCCTGTTACAGACTATTCACCTGCATGCCATTGTCAGGGCCACTATGGTTCCATATATGCCGGTGGTATGCTTGCTATGTGATTGCTGCACATCTGACATTCTGTGATATTGGGGATATATATGCATGCTGTTGGACATGTTCTGGGATTGTGTAGACTATTATTACCCACATAGGTTCTATAACGGTGACACAATAGCATGTTTAGGAAATATTTGCCAGCAGAAAAACCTCTCCAAACTCGTCTGCCCATGTTACCAGGTCACATCACATGTGGGACCCACCCTGGGGCCTCCTCATGTACTGGTCCACCACTACCTTCAGGTGGAACCAACTCAGGGAAGTTGTTCCCCCCTGGGGGCACACACAGACATGATCTTGTCCCCTGAGGGCAGGTCCAGGGTCTCTTCCATAGCAGGCTCCACAGACACATGTGGGATGTGCTACATCACCTTGAGGCACCCAGTACACATTCACAGGGTCCACATGCTCCTCCTCCTCAGCCTCCAGGCCAGGCACCTTCAGGACGTGGACTGTTGTTGTGAGTAGAAGTGGGTGGGAGGCTTGTTCCCACTGTGTCCATATTTTGTCCCATGGGGCTTTCACATCACAGACCACACACACCATCCAGGGTGTTTACCCACCACATGTGTCACATACCACCTCTGTAGGCTGTCCCATATATCTACCAACCAAGACCACCTCCACAACTATACCTGCTATACTTCCCCATATTCTCATTCCCAACTTCACAGACAAGAACAATGTGGTCCCACCAAGGGGTTCACATGTGACATTCCCGTCCATGTTGCACACACAGACAGCTGTATATATCTATGTGTATTGCTACATGTGCTGTTCCCTCGCACATAGCATGCAGCACTTTGGTGGTAATTTAGGGGACATGTATTTACATACATATATGTGTGTGTGTGTGTGTGTGTGTGTTTGTATTTATGTAGACATGTGCATATAGGTATATATCTATATATGTGTAGATATATATGATGCTGTATATATGTGGTCATATATATGGCTACGCATGGGTGTCTGTATATCTATGGGTATACATGTATATATATATCTATATATATATATATATATATATATATATATATATATATATATATATATATATATATATATGTGTGTGTGTGTGTGTGTGTACACATATACATACCTATATATGGAGTACATTCAGACATCAGGTCCACAATCTCTTCACACCTTCCTGCACAGCTGCACCGTTCTGACTTGCTACAACACAGACAGGTGCCACATATGGATACAGCCTAACATTAGGGGGGTATATGTAGGGCCAGATTGCAGGTAACCCTATTACACACCTATGGCATTCCAGCATGCTACAATACAGGTTAACCTGAGTATCCTGCAAGTGGTGGGCTGTGGAACCCACATGTACATCATTATGGCATTACATCCACCACCAGCTATTGGCCACAGTAATATACATGCTTCCCATTACACAACACACATAATGATGGCTTACATCTTATCAGTCAGTGCTGCTCTGCACAATTGATGGGTATGGCCCACTACCCACAGGGACAGACTCTATTGTCCTTAGCAGTTGTTCAGTTGAACATCATTACAACACCTGATGGCACATATAAATCATTCTATATCATCTATCCCATTATTATGGATCAAGTACTACAGTCAATTACATGCATATATACTTCACATAGCTGTCATGGGAATGATGTCTCTTCTGGATAGTTTGCTGGATGGATGTTTTTTTTTTTTTTTATTTTTGTTGTTGTTTTCTTTTTTTTGCCTTTCACTCACTCTCTCTCTCTCTCTCTCTCTCTCTCTCTCTCCAGTAAATGGATTAAGCTGCTTTGAATAGATTGCAGCATGGCTTTTGTAGGTGATGCACATGATCAGATGATGGCCTCTGCACAAATCAGTGTCCTCCACTTGCTACCTACATGCAGCGTGCTGTGTAGCACTTCCAATTACCACTGTCATGGCAACCCACTACTATAAATCCCTATATCATGTGGGCGTGGTTCCTTTACCTTTCTTGTATGGTGGACATAATTCATGTGTGTGGGCAACAGTGTTACAGACAGCAGGTAGCAATACCTCGTACAAGAGAACATGCACACTCAGGCCAGCTACATATTTGTATGAAGTTCCAGAACTACAGACAGAGTGTGAGTAGTGTTGTTGTATGCATTGCATAGCACCAGTGTTACAGGGTTTGTGTATACATACTAGTTTAACATGGAATGCAGTTTGTCTGCATAGCTCTCAACTGTGGGCCTATCCACTTCATGGCCAGAGGTGGGCCTATTATGTTTTGTCTCTCCACCACACAGGTCTTGTGTCAGGTATATCACTGGCAGTTTGTGTGTTGAGTGCTATCAGTACATGGCTACATCCATTTCTGTTTCTAACTTCATATTCCTGACTAAGGGTACATTGCAGACTATCCTGTAACACTAGCAACTTGCTTAGTGTATGACAACAGTATTTCACATATGGACCTGTGTTTCAGTCTCTGTTCTCCACCTACATACCAGGCTTTATCCATATGGCATGCTGTCAGGGATTGTTATGTAGTGGGCTGTGAGTATGTCATGCTGCCATTCCTGCCATCAGTCCACTGCTATTGTGGCCCCCACACATATTGTGGAGTTGGGTCCATATATCTGTGGGCTTCATCTACACAATACGTTTGCCTTTATGCACTTCAGAGGCCAGTGTATGTAACAGTGGTATATGGCCCTGTATGTCAGTCTGTAGGGGGATGCACCATAACTAACCTAGGCTGTTACAACATGTGTGGGTATCAGGGGTAAGCTGCCTTAAGGTATCTGGATGTACATTACCATACAATTCACCTTGGGTAAATGCAGGCCTACTGCTTCCTGCCATACAGACTGTTCTGTTTGTCAGTGTGATTGTGATGGTGTCAGTTATGCCTTGTTATGTAACAGATGCATCCCATTGTGTCAACTGAGGTCTTTACCCCCTAGGGATTGCATACAGAGTGTAGATAGAGGCTGCTGGACTATACATCTGCATTACTTACTGTTGACTGATTGT